>NW_024070203.1:88957963-89225579 GCF_014754425.2 Oryx dammah | reverse complement strand
CGTTCACTTTTCACTTTCCTGCATTGGAGAAGGAAGTGGCGACCCACCCCAGTGTTCTTGCCTGGAGAATCCCAGGGACAGGGGAGCCTGGTGGGCTGCCGTCTGTGGGGTCGCACGGGGTCGGACACACCTGAGCGACAGCAGAGCAGAGAGAGATACCTTTCAGGCACAAGCTGTGAACTTTTTGGCTCCTGACATTCTTTTAAAAAATCTAAAACTAACTCACTTTTCTCCCAAAAGAAATGTTGTGGTCACACTCACTCTGATTTGAAAAGTCAGCGAGGACTCCCGGACACCAGTGTTCAAAGGCAGCCCGCCTCCACCTGAAGTCTTCTCAGCTTATTTTTCTCCTCAAGACCTGTCAGGATAACCGTGAACTTTTCTCGGAGACTCTCTCACACTCCGCAGTTGACTTTGCCTTAGTGGTGTGGGGCTCTTGTGTAGAATGTGGCAAGGAGGTTTCTTTTAGTTTCTTGCTGAATTAATATTGTTGCTACCACAGTGCCAAATTCAAAAATCACTGTGACTCTGTGAAAAGAATATGATGCCCAAACATTTATTTTCATTTTTTAGTTCCATAAAAATTCAGGAATATATTCAACAAATATTTAATTTGCACATAAGGCTCCAAGTTACAAAAATCTATAAAAATGTTTCTGACCCAAAGATAGTAGAGATATAAGTGCACACACATACAACCACAATAAAAAGTAAAAATAAGTAGAAAAAGAATTGCAGATAAATAGACTGCTATGACATTAAGAATAAACTAAAAGCCTACAACTACTACTAAGCTACTCATTTCTAGTAGAAGTAAAATTAGATAATTATTAAAAAAAGAAACAAGTTGCTTTCTTTCTATTTCAGCAATATAGTAACTGGATCAAAACTGCTTATTGTGAGCCAACAGTTTAATAAACGAACCAAGCTTTCATGTGTGCTTTTTTCATGAAACCTATCACCATTTAGTGATTATAACATTTTCCAGTGATAATGACAAAAATTTATGATGACCACATTACTAAAGCACATATTGATTATATGTCTGTTGAACTCCTATGAATCAATTAAGCCTTTTTTCTCAACTCAGAAAATATCTCCCATTCATTTAGCTTTCAAATTAATGAGTGGATGAATGAGGATGTTACAGGGTTTTTTGCAATACGCTATATTAATGCGCAACTGCCTTTGAAATAGGTCATCGGAGGAGTTACACATATATTGCATATTAATACACAAAACAGAGTAATTTAAAACATCGTCTGTCTAAACAGAAATTAAGGGACCATGTCAAAGCCAAAATTGTCTTTGTAATATATAATTCTTAATGATCAGTAGTGATGAATTATTTTGCCATGGACAATTTATCTATAGCCATTAAGCAATCAACACAGATTCAACTCAATAATTATTTGGAACCTTCTAAGGTAACATGTTTGTGTGGCCTTTATTTAAAAACATACTCACTTCTTTTTCCTCACTTGAGTACACTGAAACCCTCTGAAAGATGTTGTTTTTATGCTCATCTTTCAGAAAAGAAAGTTACAATTGCTAGAACTAGAACCAGTAATCAGCAAAAGTGCAGATCTCAAATCCTACATTCTCTCTAATGCCTTCTCTCTTCTGTGTATGAGGCATTCAGTGAGGGGTGCCGAGCACATCAAAATACTTCTTGATAACTGACTTGTATTGCATTTTTCACTTTACAAAAGATCAATATCTTTATTATCCGCTTAGAGTGTGACAATGACCTTTTGAAGCAATAGCTCAGGTTTCAAGGAAGCTTAAACACTAATGAGAAAAGGAGAGGACAACAGGAGAACTATTTGATCCCAGCTTTGGTTAATCAAAGGAGAAGGCATTGTATTCAGCTAAGAAGATCAGGGAAGTCAGCTTGGATTCCAAAGATAACTGAATCATATTGTTATGCAAAGCCAAATGAGAATTACACAGCTCCAAGATCTGGTCCTGCATAGACTCTGTGACAGAGATTTTCTAGGCGGGGCGGGGCGGGGGGCAGGGGGTGCGGAATATATATATAAACTTTCAATATCAAAAAGTGGCGATTCTTAAAGAACAAGTATTTCTGATATCATTAGAGAAGAAACAGAGATGCCAGATCAAATGAATTTCCAATAGAATGTGAATTTCAACCAGAAGCCCATTTATGTATGATAACAAAAGAATAAACACAATGATTTAAAATAAGAAAGCCTGGCACTTGAAAAGTTGTAAGGTTGGGAACATTTTTAAATAAAATAATAGTTATCCAATCCCAAACCTTCATTTTCTTTCTTTCTTTTTTTTTTCCCCCCTTTGGTCTTAAAATGCCAACACCAGGATTCGAGAGCCGGCACATTTGAACATGCATCGTAGTGACCGAAAGTGGCTAGAAGTAAGGGCATCAAGTGATAAGTAAAAACTTAGGAGGAAGAGTTGAAGATCCAGAGTAGCAAATCCATGTGCCCTCCAAGGGATGGTGATATAGACGCAGCAGAGTGCAGGGTATGACACGATTGATGCCAGAGCGGTCCAAGCTTTTCTGTGCTCTCACTAGTCTGCCCATCTTGGCTTTTTTTTTAAATTTAAAATATAGTTTATTTTCATATTGTGTTAGCTCCAGGTCTACAGCAAAATGATTCATACTTTTTTTCTATTCTTTTCCATTATAGGTTATTGCAAGATATTGAATATAGTCCTCTGTGCTATACAGTAAATCCTGGTTGTTTATCCGTTTTATTTTATTTTATTATTTTTTTTTATCCGTTTTAAATATGACAAGTTATATCTGCTAATCCCCTAGTCCTGATGTATCCCTTGCCTCCCTTCCCTTCTGGAGACCACTGATTTTTCTGTCTGTGAGTTTGTTTCTCTGTATTGGGCTGGACAAAAAGTTCAGGTTTTTCCATGAGATGTTACTGGAAAACCTGAGCAAACATTTTGTCTAACCCAGTACATAAGTTCCTCTGTACTGTTCTTAGATTTCAAATATAAGTGATATCGTATGATATTTGTCTTTCTTTATCGACTTCCATCACTTAGTCTGATAATCTCTAGGCTCATCCATGTTGCTGCAAGTGGCATTATTTCATTCTTTTTAAGGTTGAGTATATTGGTGTGTGTGTGTGTGTGTGTGAGACATATCTTCTTTATCCGTTCATTTTCCTCTTTATCCGTTCATTTGTTGACGGACACTTAGGTTGCTTTCATGTCTTGGTTATTGAAAGTAACGCTGCTGTGAGCATTGGGGTGCATGTGCCATTTTCAATTAGAGTTTCCATCTTTTCTGGCTACACGTTCAGGAGTGGGATTATATATATATAATCAGGAGTGGATTATACGGTAACTCTGTTTTTCATCACAGTTTTTTCTCAGCAGATACTAGCCATACGTGTGTAGCTTGGTCAGCCTCAGTTAACGGTCTGGAACTGCAGAAAGCAATGATATGTGAAGAGAGATGAGATGAATAAAATCTTGCAATTTTCAGTAACAGTTAAGTTCACTGTGGTTTTGGTTGTATCTCTTGCCTAATTTACCTTTCTTTTAATCCAGATATTTAGGTTATTTTCTCTAGATTAAACTTTCTTTTTTCTTTAACCTATTTCCCCTATTTGGAAATAAAATAATAAATAATTTTCTAGATTTAGAAAAAAAAAAACCTTGGTTAGCTTTAACAGTAACCACTTTGTAGTGATCATAGAACTTTCTATGTAAAATTTATTTAGATGTCAGAGAAAAGGGGAGAATTTCTGCCTCTTACTTCCATCAGAACATTCAGATATGCAAATGAAGATAAAATGTATAGCTTTCAAAGCAGAGTTTACATCATTATATTGTTACACAGAAAAATCTGAAGCTAACAAATTGATTTTAAAAATCTGTCAAGGAATATATAGTCTGCATCTATACATGTGAAGTAACTATGAAGAGAAAGTGCCAAAGTTTTGTCATTTTAAAATGCCCCAACTAATTATTTTTAGCCTTGGTTGAATCGGTCAGCTCTTTTCTTCTGAACAACCTCAGTCCCACAGGTTTCCTCACTGTTATTCTCTGGTCTTATCAGGCTTCTTGTTTCAGACTTGTTGGTTTTGTTATAGTTGTCTTAACACATTCACAATGAGAAGCATATACCTTTTCATATGTAACAATACACATTTATGTTGTCCTCTATAGTCTGCAAAGCACTTCCCAAACATAAACTTCGTTAATCCTCATAATCTACATATTATTTGAAAGCTTTTTTGTACTTGAGGAAAGGTCAGCTTAATATGTTTGTATGGCCTGACCAAGTAGCTAAAACAGACTCAATCCTCTGTGCATAATTCCACTGGTGAATAACTAAGCTGGAACTATAGTCTGTCCTGTGCAGCAGGGCCAGGGCACAACGCTTCTGTCTTCTTTTCAATACATAAAGTTTATTACTTGAAGATGTAAAATGCAAGAACTCATTTAGAGGCATCATCACCATTTTTCCTACAGCATTGGCTTACTTCATGTCTTTGTGTCCCATCTTGGTGTTTCTTGAAATATTTAAATCCTCCACCAGCAAAATGATTATGACTCACTGAAGCTTCAGATGATGATTACGATTTTTCAGCCATAAAGTATTTTTTAATTAAGGTATGTACGTTGTTTTTAGACATAATGCTGTTATCACCTTAACAGACTATAGCGTAAGCATAGCTTTTATATGCACTGAAAGCCAAAAAGTTCATGTGACTCGCATTATTTTGATATTTACTTTTTTGCAATGGTCGAACTGAACCCACGATATCTCGTTGACATTACACCCATATTTCATAAGTAACTATTATTGAAATTTTAAATTATTTATAGAAGAAGATCTCTGCTTATCTGTACATAATGTTTATCCATTTGTTGATGTACATATTTGCAAAGATTTGTTCTGAGTCAAAATGTATATGACAATGTTTATTTCTTTTTTAACCCATATTATGAAAGAGTCCAGGAATGAATACCCCCAAAATATTTTGGCCCTATAAACTATCCTTACTGCTATAAAATATAAACCCACTCAAAATGTAACATCTTTTAAAACTCAAAGCAAATATTGGGGTAACCATCTGATCAAATAATAATAGTCAAAATGAGTGAAAAGCAGCCAGTTTTAGGGATAATTGTGCACACATGGAAATAAAAGAAGGAAGTACCTGAGAAAGTTCTCATTTATTCAATACTCGATGCTTCTTGATATTTTCACAAAAGATGAAAACCAGCCACTAGGGGAAATAATTATTTTGTTGTCTGCATAATTCCCACTTGGGCAAATTTCTGTTAATGGAATGTGCACACCCTGGTATTAGAAAGAGTTCTATTTATGTAGAATGTAGCTTCATTTGTTGAGCACTTATTATTTGCAAATCACTATCCTAAGCACTTGGATTCACTACTTGAAGCGGTATCTATCCCTATTGTGTGGGTGAGAAATCGGAGGCATAAGGAGGGTTGATCATTTACGAATCACAAAGCTGGTAAGTGATGAAGCTCGACCTTGAACCCAGCTCTCCAACCCCAGAATTTTAACCATTGCAGTTAATCACATCTACCAACAAAATTTAGAATAAAATATCAAAGGATTGGTCACATGGACGTGCTGTCTGACCTGCTTTTGCACGTTTTCCCTCTTTTTCACTTGGGTTTGAACTTATCGATGAGCTTTCTTTGTCCTCCTTCCTTGAGTGAACAAGTTCTATGTTTTATGTTCTATGTTCTAAGTTTCTATGTTTTTTGGTTGCTGTATTTTCTCCTCAGAGAAAACGTCCTTATCATAGAAAGGACTATGTATAGCCAGAAAGAGTAATCTGTTTACGTAAATCTTTGTTTCTTTGTATACACAGACCCTCTGGATTCCCCAAACTTTGCTAATTCTGTAACACATAATATGCTTAACACGTAACCACATGCCTATATCTGGAATAGTTTACGCAACTGAATTAATTGGAGCTTAACATGACTCTGCCTTTCTCACACCCTTCATAGTACAGAATCGACCCTCCTAGGCTGCTTTCTCATGGTTTCTCCAGTGGCTCGTGAGCACCCCAAGGTAGCAGTCGTTTGCTTTCTTCCCCTCCTCCAGAAGCTCAGAAGAAGCAGCTGGAAGCGAGTCTAGAGCTGATCCAGGATGAGTGTGTGTCGGAGAACGCGGACCAGTCCGCGGAGGAGCCCGCAGAGGGAGCGCCCGACGCCGACGGGGAGGAGCTGACCGACGGCGTGGAGGAGGACTTCGACGAGGACGGGGCTCACGAGCTGGTAGGAAGCAGTCCCGGCGTGTCCGCCACCCGTTTGTTCTAAGAGAGAGGGGAATTCTCCGGGGCTTGTTTCTCCCTCCTGTGCGCCTGCTTAAGGCAAACGTGGATAGTGCTCTGCACATAATAAGTGCTCAATATACTGTTGCTAATTTAAATTATGAAGGAATGAACGAACAAGAACATGATAGGTTAGAACTGGGTATATTCGCAGTCTCAGATGAAAAATTGTCTTCCTCAAGTGCTTCATCACAACAGGAATCTTGCGTTAAGCCATCAGGCATGAGCTGTACGTGGCTATGGTATCCTGGCAATAAACGGCATCTACTGGGAGACGCATGGCCCCCTCCCAGTTAACAGGGCCACTCACTGATGATGCCTGTATTAGCCACATGGTCAGCAGCCCTATATACTCCGTTCACGAAGGTTGCCCTTTAGCGTGAGGCCAGTGTATCATCCTCAGTGTCTGTGCTGCTTGACGACCAGCTCTTATGAGCTGTAGATTTACCTGATTTTTTACATGTTTCATTTTCCCAATGTTGTAATAACTCTACTGCTCATTTCCAGATGTTCTTTCCTGTATAAACACACCAGGGAAATATATGCTGATAATATTGGTAAATATATGCTGATGAGGATGCTATTTCTCATATATTTTATCAGCCATGAAATTAAATATGCTATCTTTAAGGGACTAATACAAATGATGAGAAGGCAAGTGTGTGTGTGTGTGTGTGTGTGTGTGTGTGTGTTGCCAACTCTCAAATATAATGGACTGGTCATATTAAACTTGACTTAACCCCAGGTAATATCAGACTCCAGTCTGTTTGAATACCCACTGTTACTGCAGTATTTTTTCTGTGGCTGCTGTTTTAACATGGTAACTACACTTTGTTTCATCTATGGAATTCTGTATTGATTTTTTAACATTCCAAATCTGTTTAAATTGCATGGTACCTTTATTTAAGCTTTTGAGATAGGAGTCTTTAACAACCATTCTTATTTCTACCAAAGTCTGCCTCAGTTTGAAGGGTTTAAGTACCTATTTTTAGGTCTGTTTTCATTTCTGGGATCTATTGAGCAGGGACTAGAATGAAAGGCTGACGAGTTTCTCTGCTTCTCCTCAGGCAGGTCTTTAATCCACCTACACAAGTTCCTCAGCCCACTCCAATCCGACTTTTGTTGTCACTATCTCAGTATGACTGCTCTTGAGGTCTCAGGATGCTTGCATGACGTCATTACTAATGGTTGCCTCTCTGTTCTTAATTTACCCCTCAGTGGGATTTGGCTAGAAACTGTTTAGGAGAATTTCTCAGAATACCAATTGCTCATTCTCACCCAGCTGTGCTAGAAACTTGCCCTGCACATCCCCACTTTAAATACTGAAGTAGCCCAGGGCTTTGTCGGGGGTCACCTTCTCTCTCTACACACTTTACCAATGGAACTTAATCAAATGCCAGAGTTTTAAGTATTATTTATAGGCCAAAAATTTCTAAATCTACATTTCTACTTCTTATCTCTTCCTGGAATTCTAGACTCAAGTAGAGCTGTTCGATAAGCCGTTGAAACTTAACAAGCCAGAAACATTCTTGATTTTTCCAGCCATCTTATTGCTTTCCAGTCTTCCTCATTCTCATAAATAGCATCATCATCCACACAGCTGTTAAAAACCAAAAAGACTGAGATTACTTCTGATTTGTTCCACCTATCCCCATTAATTCTACCTCCAAATCATAGCCCAGAGCTAGTTACATCTCCAGTACAGCTGAACTGATCTTTTTGCTTCAGCCCATGCAATCCATTCTCTGCACAAGAAGGATAAAAGTCATTTTAAACTGTAACCCAGACAATGCTGCCCCTTTGCTTAAACATCTACAGTGCATATTTCAAATCAAAATCCCCAAGTGTGTGAATTTAAATTATGATGAAGTTGGGTGGAAGAGGCCAAGAGAGAGAGAGAGAGAGAACTTGGTGAGGAAAAATGGAGAAAGTCCCTGGTGCTGATAGGAAAGGAGTCTAGGATGTAGATGTACGTATAGGCTGACCTTCGACATGAAGAGGAACACTGTTTCATTGCAGCAAACTGTATTAAGTCTGAGGTGTGGTGGCAGGTCCTTAAAGGAGTTCAAGCACGAACTGTAAGTCAGAGGGTGATAATCTCTGAAGCGTGAGTTGTTGTTCAGTCGCTAAATTGTATCCAACTCTGTGATCCCGTGGACTGCAGCACGCTGGGCTTCCCTGACCTTCACTATCTCCCTGACTGTGCTCAAACTCATGTCCATTGAGTCAGTGATGCCATTCAATCATTTCATTCTCTTTTGTCCCCTTCTCCTCCTGATCTCAATCTTTCCCAGCATCAGGGTCTTTTCAAATGAGTTGGCTCTTCACATCAGGTGGCCAAAGTATTGGAGCTTCAGCTTCAGCTTCAGTCCTTCTGATGCATATTCAGGGTTCAGTTCTTTTAGAATTGACTGGTTTGATCTCTTTGCTGTCCAAGAGACTGTCAAGAGTCTTCTCTAGCACACAATTTAAAAGCATCAATTATTTGATGCTCAGGCTTCCTCATGGTCCAACTCTCACACCCGTGCATGACTACTGCAAAAAACATAGCTTTGACTATATGGAATTTTGTTGGCAAAGTGATGTCTCTGCTTATTAATATGCTATCTAGGTGGGCCATAGCTTTTCTTTCAAGGAGCAAGCGTCTTTGAATTTTGTGGCTGCAGCCACCATCCACAGTGATCTTAGAGACCAAGAAAATAAGGCCTGTCACTGTTTCCACGGAGTGAGGAGAGATGGGAATTATCATAGATTTGAGGAGAATTGAGAAGATTTGAAGAAGCTAATATGAAAAGCATAGAAGACCACTAATTTGAAAATATATAAAGATTGATGGTTAATGTTCATAGCTAGCTAAGGTTAAAGACCAAGAATTAGAGTACTACTCTAATTTTGCAAACTTTAAGGTAGATCAGAAGTACCTGGAGCTTGTTAACTCCCATTCCAGATAGTTAAAAATGCAGATTGCAGTGTCCCATTCTAAGTGTCTCTGATTCAGTATACTGAGTGTGTCTGAGAATTCACACTTCTAACAGGTTCCCACATTGTGCTGCTGCTGGCAGTCTGGGGAGCTCTTTGAGAACCACTGTTATGGAGGCATCAGCCAGCATAGCTGTGGGGTTCTCTCCATCAGATTTTATCTGTTGGATTGTTGTCAAATAAATCAAACACAACCAATAAATAGAGTTGAGGACATAAGTTAAAAAGGGTGGTTGACTAGAGAAATCATGGAATTGAACCCAAGCAGGGAAGTCAGGGAACAGAGCCGGGGACTGAGAAGGAGAAAACAGAGGCATAGAGTGAATAGAAGCCCCTATACTGTGAAGGACAAGAGGAAAGAAGAGGAAATAAACAAGACAAAAGTGATGTCTGTCCTCGGAGACTGAGCTAGTTCAGAGGTGTTGACAGATGATGAGAAAATCCATGGGAGGGGCTGATGGAAGTGGGATCAGAGGAAAAGTCCCTGAATCAGGAAGAATTCAGGAAAGCGAGAGGCTCAGATGCAAGATGGCTCATCCACATGTGCATGAGATCACTCCAAGTATCAGCTAGGATTCGGAGTCAGAAAATGCCAGCTGTCAGGAGAAAGATATCGAGGCCCGTTCTAGCCCCAGACCTGTCCCTGCCTGATCCAGTCCATTCACCTTCACTGCAACTTCTCTCTCAACTTTCTTATTTGCAAATGGCAAAGTTAGATTGAAATTTTCTAAAATCGAATTGTTTGATCTTTCCTCTGAGTGAATCTGTGTTCCAGGAACACCGTTTCTGAAGGTCAAGGGTTTAGCATGCAGCCAGGGGAACAAAGTCAAACCATGGTATTCGGTTTATGCTCTAAACGCTCAAGAAGTAACTGATTAGAACTCTTGCTGCTGGAGGTTCTCAGGTTTTTTCTCCCTCAACCTCTGCTTTATAACTGGGGGACTTAGCTAATGGGAGGTAAGGACACTTACTCCAGTATCTCCTTTTGTTCCTAAGACTTGGAAAATAATGAGTGAGCGTGAGTAAATTCAGTCCCTGCGGTCTAAATGGAGACTGTGGAGTCACTCCTAGGAACTGGCCAAGAGAAAATTCCCTGTTCTACTGTTCTCTCTTTTCCTGACCATAAGATCTGAGTCATCCTTGGTCCCTGGAAAGGAAAGACATATATCTTCTCTTTTTGAAGGGCAGATATGATTACAGATTCAGCAAGAATACAGTTTATCAATAATTAGGCTTTTAGTGCCTACAGTTGTAACTAAAAAGAAGAGCTGGTATCCATGTGCTAAGGCAGCTGCTCAGAGAAAATCTAAAATGAATGGGAAATAAGACTTGTATCTTGTACAATAAGCAAGGGAGATCCAGCAAAATGTGTTCGAGGAGTAGCCATAAGTGGTGGCACCCCTTGCAGAGCTTGTGAAAAGCTGATGGCGTGAACACTGGCTCTATGCATCGTCTGGATCTAAATATCCAGTTAGTGGGTTCCATTTCCATTAAGTAATCCATTCAGTCTACATTTAGGGGCCTGTTGTGTGTGAACCAGGTGCTACAAAAGCTGTGCAGATAACTAAAATTATCGCTTTTTTGTAAAATGAAATATTTAAGTCAATGGTTCTTTTACTCCAGTAGCTTAGTGCCTAGAGAAGACTGATTTCCTCATGTAAAAGTAATAGACTTGGATTTGATAATTTATAAGAAGTCAGCCAAGGCTAAAAATCTGTGACTCTATAATAATCTATGCCCATATATTTCATTAGTGCCTGTAGGTTAAGGTTTGAATATGTTTTAAATTGGACTCTAGATTGATACATTGTGCATACAATTATCAAACTGCTCCCATACTCATTTCTGAATAAATCCATTAGCAAATATTTATTGATTGACCACTAATGAGATTTTTGCTTTGGGAATAATGAAGGAAATCATTTTTTTTTTTTTCCCTCAAGAAGGCTGTGAATTAACTGAGGATAAAGGCTGCAAGAAAAACATACTAAGCAGTATATCGTGATAAGACCCATATGGAAGATGCAATCTACAGTTGGGGAATCACACTTACCTGGGGGTCAAGAAAGGCTCCTGGCAGAAGAGATAGTAGAAATTTACCTCAAAGGATGCTGAGTTAAGAAACAGCACCTGCTAACATGCAGAAAGAATATTCAAATCACCCTGCATTGTTTTCAGATCATTTTCAGGAAAGTATATTTAATGTCCAAAATACATTAGATGTTTCATGTTATGTGGGGGGTGGGAGCATGAATGGATAGACAGATAACAAAGTAGATTAAAAAAAAAAAAACTACTAAAAACTTCACAACTAAAATACTTGCCTTTCAAACTCTTACTTTTTCCATATCCAGCAGAGTTGTAATCCCCTTTCATATAAAATGACATAATCCATAAAGTAGTAATCTGTGCCAAATGGAAATTCTATAGAGAAGTGAGGGCTTTGTTGCTGTTCAGTCGCTAAGTTGTGTCCGATTCTTTGCCACCCCAGGGACTGCAGCACACCAGGCTTCCCTGTCCTTCACTCTCTCCTGGAGCTTGCTCAAACTCATGTCCGTTGAATCAGTGATGCCATCCAACCATCTCATCTACTGTTGTCCCCTTCTCCTCTCGCCTTCAATCTTTCCCAGCATTAGGGTCCTTTCCAGTGAGTCAGCTCTTCGCATTAGGTGGCCAAAGTATTAGAGTTTCAGCTTCAGCATCAGTCCTTCCAATGAATATTGAGAGCTGGTTTGTGCCCTGCTAATTTAAAAGGGCAAATGAAATCTCCCAGGTGCATGAGAAAAGATGGATGAGAAAGGCGACTGTGCCCATCCAAGGGCATCACAAGCTGTCAGCTACATTCAGGAGACATTGAGAGTCTGATGAATGTTTTCCAAAGCAAAGTTTTTGGTCAACTTATATCCAAAGGCCTAAGGTGCTTCTTAAAATGCTAATATAGATTATCTGGGGAAGAGTTCAGGAATCTGTATTTTTATCAGTCTGAGGTTTGAAATGACAGAGTGACATCAAATCCCAAAGGAAACTGTAGACAGTGCAAACATTTAAATGCATTAGCGAATTTGAGCTTTTTTGAATTCTTCTTGTAATTACTCCTGCTGAGTACATGTAGTCAAATCAGGCAAATCTAGTAAGAATCCACAGTAGAATTACCTAGCTGGCGAGTCTCATACTTAGGTATGCAAGTTGAGTACTACAATATAGTACATCTTTCAGCATTTAACAAAATAGTCAGCTAAGCAGTGAGTCACCTGAGCTTACAGCTATTGAATTTCTGTGCACACTTGGGAAGGTGTGGACCGCAAATCCGGTGCTGTAATTGAAGAGAACTCAAAGCAGGCATTCTGATATACCATTGAAAAACTGGAATGCATAAAGCACTTTAATCAATACTCTTGCTGTTTCTTTATGAAGTGGACTGAAAACATTTCCTCCTTTTTGAAGCTTTCTGTTTTTCTTTCCTAATTAAACCCTTCACCTGAATGCTCCCCCATATCCCCCATGCTGCAGTCTCTTTTTAATGTTGTCATTTGGACTAAACACTAGCTAGAGGACGAGCAGGAATTTGGGAGGCACATTCCCAAAGGTGGTGCCGAGTGCGTGAGTTAGTGGTGTGTATCACAAGGAGGCAAGAAAGTGTCTACTCAGCCTTTTGCTTTGAGTCTGTATTTAAGACCTTCATCTCAACCTCTGGCGTGCCACCGTAGGCTGTCTTCCCAATCCTCCTGCCACAGATAATAAGGATAGAAAGAAAGTTTCCACCCACAATTTGGAAGGAGTCAGGGATAGGATGACCAGTCCTGATGCGTGCGTACAGCAGGCATGACCTGCTTCTGAGGTACAGAGGGCAAGGGCCATGACAGCTACGTGACCCGCACTGCTCAAGGGAAATGTTGGCTCAGATGATTAAGCGTCGGTCTACAATGTGGGAGACCCGGGTTCGATCCCTGGGTTGGGAAGATCCTGTGGAGAAGGAAATGGCAGCCACTCCGGGACTATTGCCTGGAAAATCTCATGGACAGAGGAGCCTGGTAGGCTATGGGGTCGCAGAGAGTCGGACATGACTGAGCAACTTCACTTAAGCCTTTGATCAGCGGTAAAGGGTGTGCTAGGCTGACATTTCTGCTCTGCCATCCCACCTTGGAATCCAGCCTCTTCCTCTGCCCTTTCTGGAATAAATGTTCCTCAGAGTCAATCTCGCACTAGTTTGTTTGGCATCTCCCTTGATTTCAATCAAGGAGAAGGAAATGGCAACCCACTCCAGTATTCTTGCCTGGAGAATCCCATGGACAGAGGAGCCTGGTAGGTTACCATCCATGCGGTCACAAAGAGTCGGACGCGGCTGAGTGACTTCACTTCACTTCTTCACTTCACTTTGATTTCAATCATTTTTATTTTAGCTGAAGAGCTCTGCTTAGACCATTAGGGTAAACTTTCATTTTCACCGGAAGGCTAGATGGATGGGTTGTTAAAACCTGAACTCTGTCTTCAGTGTGATGGAAGCAGCTCAGGTCTTCGTGACCTTGGACAAGCTGGCTATCCATGTCTTTCGCAGCCCAGAGCTCCCTGTGAAAAGTTTGCTACATGCTTGCAGTTTCGTGGTAGGGCATTTGTATTTTGCCTGTGTGTTTAACTTCATTCATTTAATCTTGTTACCTCGAATGCTTCCATGCCTATCTAGGTGTAAAGATCCCGGTTAAGTTAACAATAAAGTCTAAGAGCATCACAGGAACCCTCGCAGGGCTGCAGGACCTCGCCGCCCCGCGCCCAGCCTCTCCGGTTGTTTCCGGGACCCCGGGAGGATCCCGGCCGCGTGCGGGAGCGTCTCCTGCCGCCCGCCCCTCCCCTGCCCTCCCCTGAGAGCACAGCCTTGCTGCCTTTGCGACAGAATATGGCTCTCTGCCTGTAGGGCTGTCTCATTCGCCCCAAAGCTGCAACACCCACACGGCGCGCCTGGATCCGGATCCCCTCAGGCCTCCGCCTGAAGCCGCACCAGACTCGAGATTAAAACTGGGAGAACCATAGCCCTCTCTCCCGCTCCCCGGTAGACATTACCACCCAGAGCTTGAAGCCTGAGCCCGTGAAACCTTCGAGGGCCGATAGGTCATGGAAAGCAGCCTCTTGAGCCGGCTGCCTGAATGTTTGCCACGGCCCCCTGATCCTCCCCTTCCACCCTCGTCCCTCTCACGTTGCTCTCCGAGCCTTAGTGAGTTTGGTCCTGTTGAAATTTAAGCCGGTCATTCTGTTTAAAGCTCTCTGCTAGCTGTTCACCTCCTCCAAGGAGAAGCGGAGGTCCCCACAGTGATCCCCACACCCCGGGCCGTCTGCCCCGCTGCCTGTCTGGTCTGCCCTGAGCTCTCCCCTCTCAGCCTGCAGCAGGTACGCCCACCCCAGACACACACCTGGCCCAGCTCCTGCCCCACAGCGCTCTGATCCTGGAGATCCGCAAAATGGAGTCCACCTGGTACAGGGTTCTTGAGGCTGTATGTTAAATGTTTGAAGTTTATGCCACAATTTCATGTAAGTAAATCAAGAATTACTGTACATAAGAGAGAATTAAGGTCCATGTAACCTAGCGGTCTGATGCAAATTTTTCTGGAGTGAGATAGAAGTAGGTTGTCCAGATTGAGCGAATAAAAACATAGGATACCAGTTAATTTTTAATTTCAGATAAACAATGAATAGTTTCCTAATATTATCATGTTCCCAATATTCCATGAGATATACTTGTAACAAAAGAAGTACCTTTTATCTGAAATTCAAATTCAACTGAGCTTCCTGTAATTTACCTGGCAACTCTCCATAGAAATAGTCCTGAATACTGGCCTTCAATACACTATTTAAGTTCTTTTAATTTATTTTCATTGTTACCTATGAAAGTGGAATAATAACACCCCCTCATAAGGCAAGGGCAGGAGGAGAAGAGGGCAGCAGATGATAGGATGGTAGGATGGCATCACCGACTCAATGGACTTTGAGCAAGCTCTGGGAGATGGTGAAGAACGGGGAGCCTTGCGTGTTGCAGTCCATAGGGTTGCTAAGAGTCAGACATGACTGAACAAAATAAGGCAAGGAGAGCAAACCAGTCCATCCTAAAGGAATTCAACCCTGAATATCCATTGGAAGGACTAATGCTGAAGCTCCAATACTTTGGCCACTTGATGTGAAGAAGTGACTCATTAGAAAAGACCCTCATACTGGGAAAGGTTGAAGGTGGGAGGAGAAGGGTACGATAGAGGATGAGATGGTTGGATGACATCACCGACTTGATGGACATGAGTTTGAGCAAAGTTAGGGAGATGATGGACAGGGAAGCCTGTTGTGCTGCAGTCCATGGGGTCTCAAAGAGTCACATTGGACTTAGCAACTGAACAACATAAGGCTCTAGTAAGCTCTGAACTGAACTGAACAGAACTGAAGGATGAAATGAGATAATTCATGAAGTGCACGTAACAAAGTCTGCAACATAATTTAAGAAGTGAATTGCAGCTGTTATCATTATTAATATTATAGTTCCCACCTCATTTTGCAAATGAAGCTTTCAATAAAATATTATAGAATTTCTAGCAACATAGTCTTTCATATGAAAGTTTGTGTCTTTAAAGTCTCTAGAGGGTCAAATTTGTTTGAAAGCACTTCTTATTTGATAAGAAAACCTTCAGGAAACAAATGTAATATTCTGAGAAAAATTATACTTTGTTTTCATCTTGTAAAATTTTTCTTTGATTTTGTACTTGCTGCCTTATTCAGTTCAAAAGAATTCCTTTTCAAGTCCTTTAATGATTTAAAAAAAAAAAAAAGATAATGCTAACTGTAGCCTACAGTGACATATGGCTTTTATTTTAGTTTTTGTTATAGATCTGTTCTCTGGCTCATGTGATCTGGCCACCAATTTAATTTAAAAGATGGTCAGTTGTGGTTTTGAAGAATTCAAGCCTTATATATCACATTTTCTGTGGTCGTCCAGCCACTCATTCATTAAAAGAACCAAGAAATTTTTCAATGAAATAATGGAAACTCAGTAATGTACCAGATATTGTTAGTTGCTGAAGAGTCAAAGAACACGGCACAGTGGCTTCTGAGTCCATAGAGTGCTCACTGGGTAGGAGAGGAACATGCTGTAACCAGAAAAAATAAACAGATATTAGCAAAGCAGTGAGACAAATGCAGTTATCCCATGCATCAGGACAGGAGTGTATGGGAAGTGAAATGACAGAGCAAATGAATCTGGACAGACTTCGCCAAGGTTGAGACACATTTGGGGTTTGGTTCTTAAAGAAAAAGCTTGTACAAGGAAAACAAAGACTTAGATGGCATTACCAACAGAAAATACCAAGAGGAAAGGCTTGACTTTAGTGTCTCTTGGGATGTGGTTCTCAGTGGGTGATCCCAGGACCCGCAGCACCATATCATGTGGAAATGTTTCAGAAAGGCAGATTTCCAGGAAAGCATATTCTCAGACTCTAACTCAGACTCCCTGAACCAGAAACTCTGAGGTGAAGCTCGGCAATCTGTGTATTAACAAGCCCTCTAGGTGACTCTGTTACTTATAGTTTGAAAATCATTGGACTACAGCAACAGAGTTTACAAATCCAGGTGCACATAGAATTACCAAGAGTACCTCTTTATAAATCCCAGTGACAGGGGGCTCAGGCTGTAACAACTAAATCAGATTAAACTTGGGGGGTGGGGCCCAAGCAGAAGTCCAAAGAGAGTTTAATGTGTAGCCAGGGTTGAGGACCGTGAGATAGAGCTCACAGTACATGAAGAAAGATGAATAGGCTCTTAACCATAGACAGAGACACGTTAGAATCCACTCAAACCCATTAGTATTCATGAACATAAAAATTAAGCCAACAATAAAGTAAAATGAAACACCCTCCCCCAGAATGGCCAGAATTGACTGGTAGGATCAAATGCTGGCATGTTGGCAAAGATGCAGGGTGCTGAAACTGTCCAACGTGCTTAGGCAGATACGGTGCAGTGTATCTAGAATATCAGAATGTCTTGGAATTTCTTATAAAACTAGACATAACTGAGGCAGAGTTCAACTCCTAAGCATTCAAAAGAAATGAAACTATGTGTCTAGGAAGTACTTGAATAAGAACCTTCTAGCAGTTCTACTCATACTATCCCAAAACTAGAAACAATTCATCAATAGGACAATGGATATATAAAGTGGGGTCTAATCACACAATGGATACTACTTAGTAATAAAAGAGAGCAAACTATTGATATGTGAAACAATGTGGGCACATTTTAGAAACATTATGCTTGAGAATCCCCGGAATGTGGGAGTTTAGTGGGCTGCCGTCTATGGGGTTGCACAGAGTCGGACTCGACTGAAGTGACTTAGTAGTATGCTTAGTGAAAAAGACCTTGTACAAGATAGTAGTGTGTGATTGCCTTTATATAAATAGAAGTTGCCTGAAATGTAAGTTAGGAGTGAGACTGACTTTCCTGAAATGGCATTCTCTTCCTTGTTCTGGTGAAAATCCATTTTTATTTCAATAAAAATGAATTCCTAATGCCATACCCTCTAGAAGCCTTCCTGATACTCCCAGAGTTAACTGAGTGCCCCGTAACCTGTGCAGAACCTTATTCGGTCGCTCACTTCATTGCTGCTACTACTTTTTAAAATGTCCGTTTCCACCCCTTGCAGGCCGGATGGTTTCTTTTGGTTTTGGATTTCACATGCATAACCCAGGCTTCATCGTCTGGCAGGACCTAGGGATGAGTGAGGTGGGTGGAATAGAGGGATGCTGGATTACTTGACAATATCTGACACATTATATCACGCTTCTGGGTTTACGCTGTCCCTTCTTCCTTGAATATCCTTCCCCACTCTCTTTTCCATCTGACTGGTCAACACATGCTGTCTCTTTAAGACCGATGTTGCATGTCATGGACCCATCCCTGCACAAGGCCCCAGCCTGATCTGGACGCCACTGGGCTTGCTTTTTCTTAGACCCAGTATATGTGTCTCCGCACTTTAACTTGCTTTATTGTGATTAGTGATTTCCTTTCTTTCTGGCTCACGGATTTGTGAATTTCTCAGCGCCTATTTTCTTTGGTGGTGTTCCTTAGTGTGGTGTTTAGCGCGTGTTAATGTTAATGAATATTTGTTAAAGAAAGAGAGAAACATATCCTCAGATTAACTGGGACTGCTCTTATCATTTTTAAGTACATTTTCTTATGTATTGTGTTCTAAATAACACTTGTGTGTGATGCCCTCTGTGATTTAGAGCAATATTATACAAAGCAGAGGAACAAACAGTTTTCCTTATAACTTATTCACTAGGTCATTCAGGCAGCAACCTGCTCCATCAAGGCACTGAGGAGGGACAGCAGGAGGCTTAACCCACACATCAAAATCAGCGCGGTAGTGTTGACTCTGTCGTGTTGGTTTTCTGTGATTTTGTATTATTACCGCCCGTGAGGGATAAAAATGCAAATTTAAGTAACCCAAATTTAGTTCAGTTCGGTTCAGTCGCTCAGTCATGTCCGACTCTTTGCAACCCCATGAATCGCAGCACGCCAGGCCTCCCTGTCCATCACCAACTCCCAAAGTTCACCCAAACTCATGTCCATCGAGTCAGTGATGCCATCCAGCCATCTCATCTTCTGTCATCTCCTTCTCCTCCTGCCCCCATTCCCTCCCAGCATCAGAGTCTTTTCCAATGAGTCAACTCTTCACATCAGGTGGCCAGAGTATGGGAGTTTCAGCTTTAGCATCAGTCCTTCCAAAGAACTGATGTTAGAGAAGACTCTTGAGAGTCCCTTGGACTGCAAGGAGATCCAACCAGTCCATTCTAAAGGAGACTAGACGGACCTTTGTTGGCAAAGTAATGTCTTTGCTTTTTAACATGCTATCTAGGTTGGTCATAACTTTGCTTCCAAGGAGTAAGCGTCTTTTAATTTCATGATTGCAGTCACCATCTGCAGTGATTTTGGAGCCCAGAAAAATAAAGTCTGACACTGTTTCCACTGTTTCCCCATCTATTTCCCATGAAGTGATGGGACCGGATGCCATGATCTTCGTTTTCTGAATGTTGAGCTTTAAGCCAACTTTTTCGCTCTCCTCTTTCACTTTCATCAAGAGGCTTTTTAGTTCCTCTTCACTTTCTGCCATAAGGGTGGTGTCATCTGCATATCTGAGGTTATTCATATTTCTGCCAGGAATCTTGATTCCAGCTTGTGCTACTTCCAGCCCTGTGTTTCTCATGATGTACTCTGCATAGAAGTTAAATAAGCGGGGTGACAATATATACAGCCTTGACGTTCAGTTAAATTTGAAATTTGGTTGGGAAAGCTAGAACACCAAGCTTTGAAACAAACAGAAACTAAGTTTCCCCATCTGCAATTTTTAAGTCCCCAAAGTATACAAAAAAAAAAAAAAACAGAAAATTACAAGTTCATAAGAAAATAAATTTTAGAGATTTCAAAACTAAAGTATGCCCAGATAAGTATAATAGATGTTATGATTCCAACTTCAGCAGGAGGGCAATGTGGTCTCTAGAGTTAAGGAATTTTGAGATGTTAAAAGTATTGTGGTAGACAGGCAATTTCCAAACGGTCTCTCTACTAATGTTAAGAGACAGAATAATAAACTAGTCTCTCTACTAATGTGAAGAGGCAGGATAATAAATCTAGAGTATAGATTCAAACGAAATAAGATATTTTCACAATCCCAGAGCTTCTGTGAGGAGGGAAACGAAAGATGAAGAGAATGGTACTGAAGTGCTTTAGAAATGAGAGGCAGTCCAAAAATAAGTCTTAAGTGTATAAAAAGATGGGAAAGCACTGTTTTTCTAGTAATGCTCTAATGTGCTGGAGGAAAATAGAGCAGTCTGAGGTATTAATGCTGTCAGATTTCAAAAGGCTAGTTATGAAAGTTGTTGGAGAAATAAAACAATTCTGGTGACAAAAAGACCCTAGGCTACCAACATAGAAGAGAAAGTGCAATTTCTTGAATAAACATTCACACATTTGCTTGCATACAAGCACCAAAGTGACCGCAAAGTTAATGTCAAAGAAAAATTGCACTGTATATGGATTTACTAAGTTAGAGTTAAGGTTAGGAGATGATTTATTTGAAAGAATCATTGCAAGGAAAGATGGAACTATGCTGATAGCCTTGAACATAAGATCTGTGAGTATCTCAAGAGTCAGGCCAAATGTGTTTTTCTTTTAATAGAGAGGAATAAATAAGACTAGAAAGAACTGAATGTTAGGAAATGGGGTGAATGGCAATAATGGGAGCAGGCGGTTTTCCAGGAGGGATTCTTTCAGAGAGACTGTATATTGGCTCAGGTTGATGTTGGGCCAAAGTTCGGTGTCGCGGAAGGGAGAAGTTTATCCAAAGTTTGGTTAACGAGAATTTTGTTATCATTGATCAACAAGGATAAAACAGTTTAGCTAGTCATTTATGGGTTCAAGTATAAGAATCCCTCTGTGTCTAGCTGTGTCATAGGTAAATAAGGAAATATCAGTGATCTTGCCAGAATCATAGTGGTTCTTTGCAGGAAACATTTTGCAAAACACAAAGGGTGAAATAGTGGCCGGCGGGGGGATGGGGGGTTGGGGTGGGAGGCAGGATTCTTGACCATCGCTGTTTCTTAGGATCACAGGGCTCAAGCAAATTTCAACATTGTTATGGAGGCTTCCCTGGTTACTCAGACAGTAAAGAATCTGCTTGCGGTGCGGGAGACCCAGGTTTGACCTCTAGGTGGGGAAGATCCCCTGGAGAAGGAAATGGCAACCCACTCCAGTATTCTTGTCTGCAGAATCCCATGGACAGAGTAACTGCAGCCTGCGGAACTGCAGTCCACGGGGTTGCAAAAGAGTCAGACACTACTGAGTGACTAACAGTTTCACTTTCAGAGGTTATTTGGCCCATGATTTTGGAGATATCTCTACGCTGTAAATGTTCGAGAGTAGGGTTAACTCCTGTTGAGATTTATTCCTATGTCAAAAGTTGGAAGAAGGATTCAGATTCACTTGACCTCTAAACAGACACTCTAAGAAAAGTGGTGAGGGGAATTTGGTCCCTTCGTCCTTTTTATTTGTTCGTAAGTTTTATTTATTTATTTTTGTCTGCGCTGGGTCTTTGCTGTGTGGGCCTTTTTCTAGCTGCAGCAAATGAGGACGACTCTCTAGTCGTGGCCCAAGGGCTTCTCATCGCGGTGGTGGCTTCTCATTGCCAAGCACAGCAGTAGCTGTCTTCAGTCTGAATGCAGAGACTCCCTTCCAAATAATCAAACACACACACACACACACACACAATGAAGTTTTATCTATGGAAAAGAAGCATCATATTCTGGCTAACTGGGAGACAACCGTTATTCCATTAAGGATGAGGAAGATTCTACACACTCATATTGGTAACATACGATTCTTAAAGGAGCCTCTCTGTGTGGTTTGCTCATAATGCCTATTTTCATGTCAAAAGGACAAAACCCATGCTGTCATTCTCATGATGTCTAGCTAAACATTAAGTCAATAAATTCTCACAAGATTTGAAGAGGCAAAATTATCTTTCTCTTCCTATAAATTATTCCCAAATCCAAAAGGGGAAAAACTACTGGAGAGAGGGTCCTCAGTGACACTGAACTTTATGAACCATAAACAGTTGAGCGCAGATACATGTTTTTCCATTCATGCCATTTTAATTCAGAAAGCTAGCAAACACCTATTAGATGATTATTATGCACCCGCACCATTTTAAGCACTGGTAAAAGAAAGTGAAAAAGAAGGAAAAAACCTCTTTGGGGAGGTAGCTCAGTGGAAGTTTACATTCTAGTTAACTGGTGCTCATGCTCAGACATTCAGTTCAGTTCAGTCTCTCAGTCACGTCCGACTCTGCGACCCCATGAATCGCAGCACACTAGGCCTCTCTGTCCATCACCAGCTTCTGGAGTTCACTCAGACTCACATCCATCGAGTAGTGATGCCATCCAGCCATCTCATCCTCAGTCGTCCCCTTCTCCTCCTGCCCCCAATTCCTCGCATATCAGAGTCTTTTCCAATGAGTCAACTCTTCCCATCAGGTGGCCAAAGTATTGGAGCTTCAGC
This sequence comes from Oryx dammah, assembly GCF_014754425.2. NCBI lineage: Eukaryota > Metazoa > Chordata > Mammalia > Artiodactyla > Bovidae > Oryx > Oryx dammah. The sequence continues at coordinate 89,203,200 of NW_024070203.1, read as the reverse complement.
TTTAGCATCATTCCTTCCAAAGAAATCCCAGGGCTGATCTCCTTCAGAATGGACTGGTTGGATCTCCTTGCAGTCCAAGGGACTCTCAAGAGTCTTCTCCAAAACCACAGTTCAAAAGCATCAATTCTTCGGCGCTCAGCCTTCCTCACAGTCCAACTCTCACATCCATACATGACTACTGGAAAAACCATAGCCTTGACTAGACGGACCTTAGTCAGCAAAGTAATGTCCCTGCTTTTGAATATGCTATCTAGGTTGGTCATAACTTTTCTTCCAAGGAGTAAGCGTCTTTTAATTTCATGGCTGCAGTCACCATCTGCAGTGATTTGGGAGCCCAAAAAAATAAAGTCTGACACTGTTTCCACTGTTTCCCCATCTATTTCCCATGAAGTGATGGGACCAGATGCCATGATCTTCGTTTTCTGAATGTTGAGGTTTAAGCCAACTTTTTCGCTCTCCTCTTTCACTTTCATCAAGAGGCTTTTTAGCTCCTCTTCACTTTCTGCCATAAGGTTCGTGTCATCTGCATATCTAAGGTTATTGAGATTTCTCCCAGCAGTCTTCATTCCAGCTTGTGTTTCTTCCAGTCCAGCATTTCTCATGATGTACTCTGCATAGAAGTTAAATAAGCAGGGTGACAATATACAGCCTTGACGTACTCCTTTTCCTATTTGGAACCAGTCTGTTGTTCCGTGTCCAGTTCTAACTGTTGCTTACTGACCTGCGTACAGATTTCTCAAGAGGCAGGTCAGGTGGTCTGGTATTCCCATCTCTCTCAGAATTTTCCACAGTTTATTGTGATCCACACAGTCAAAGGCTTTGGCATAGTCAATAAAGCAGAAATAGATGTTTTCCTGGAACTCTCTTGCTTTTTCCATAATCCAGTGGATGTTGGCAACTTGATCTCTGGCTCCTCTGCCTTTTTTAAAACCAGCTTGAACATCAGGAAGTTCTCGGTTCACGTATTGCTGAAGCCTGGCTTGGAGAATTTTGAGCATTACTTTACTAGCATGTGAGATGAGTGCAATTGTGCGGTAGTTTGAGCATTCTTTGGCATTGCCTTTCTTTGGGATTGGAATGAAAACTGACCTTTTCCAGTCCTGTGGCCACTGCTGCATTTTCCAAATTTGCTGGCATATTGAGTGCAGCACTTTCACAGCATCATCTTTCAGCTCAACTGGAATTCCATCACCTCCACTAGCTTTGTCCATAGTTATGCTTTCTAAGGCCCACTTGACTTCACATTCCAGGATGTCTGGCTCTAGATGAGTGATCATGCCATCATGATTATCCAGGTCGTGAAGATCTTTTTTGTACAGTTCTTCTGTGTATTCTTGCTACCTCTTCTCAGACACTCAGTCGTGTTCAACTCTTTGTGACCCTGTGGACTGTAGCCCCCCAGGCTCCTCTGTCCATGCGGTTTCTCAGGCAAGAATACTGAAGTAGGTTGCCATTTCCTCTTCCAGAAGATCTTTCTGACCCAGTAATCAAACCTGTGCCTCCTTGTGTCTCCTGCACTGCAAGCAGATTCTTTACCACTGGGCCACTGGAGAAGCCCTATATTCTAGCTTTGTACTGACTTCCCTGGTGGCTCAGATGGTGAAGCGTCTGCCTACAATGCGGGAGACCTGGGTTCGATCCCTGGGTCAGGAAGATCCACTGGAGAAGGAAATGGCAACCCACTCCAGTGCTATTGCCTGGAAAATCCCATGGACAGAGGAGCCTGATAGGTTACAGTCCATGGGGTCCCAAAGAGTCGGACATGACTGAGCGACTTCACTTCACTTCACATTGGGGAAGGCCTATATTCTAGCTTCGTACTGTTGCTCAGTCACACTCAGTTGTGTCTGACTCTTTGCAACCCCATGGACCGCAGCACGCCAAGCCTCCCTGTCCTTTGGAGTTTGCTCAAACTCATGTCCGTTGAGTCAGTGATACCATCCAACTATTGGGGAAGTGTGTAATTTCCTTGGTTCTGTCTTGCCGCAGCTAAAATTTGAAGTGGCAGAACAGTGTTACAGCTCGGTTACAGCTCAGTTTTATTTGGCAAGCAAAGAAAAATACATCCTCGAGGCATGAGAGTGGGCTGACCAAAAAACGAGCAGAGAAGACAGAGGTTCAATCTTGGCTCCTCTTTTTATATGTGTTTCTCCTCCCCCTGAGCCTGCCCTCTGTAAACTGAGCTAGGCAGGAGGGCTGTTTCTTTCACCTGAGGTTCTCACTCCAGTCCTTGGACCTTCTTTTGTTCTATTTTCTTTGTTCTATTTCCTTTGTCTTTTAGCCACCACTATTTTGGACTCCTTTTTCCTATTCTAACTACCTAACACAACCGTCTCATCCTCTGTCATCCCCTTCTCCTCCCATCTTTAATCTTTCCCAGCATCAGGGTCTTTTCTAATAGGTCAGTTCTTCGCATCAGGTGGCCAAAGTATTGGGGCTTTAGCCTCAGCCTGAGTCCCTCCAATGAATATTCAGGACTGATCTCCTTTAGGATGGACTGGTTGGATCTCCTTGCAGTCCAAGGGACTCCCAAGAGTCTTCTCCAACACCACAGTTCAAAAGCATCAATTCTTCAGTGCTCAGCTTTCTTTGTAGTCCAACTCTCACATCCATACATGACTACTGGAAAAACCACAGCTTTGACTAGACAGACCTTTGTTGGCAAAGTAATGTCTCTGCTTTTTAACATGCTGTCTAGGTTGGTCATAGTTTTTCTTCCAAGGAGCAAGTGTCTTTTAATTTGGCTGCAGTCACCATCTGCGGGGATTTTGGAGCCCCCAAAAATAAAGTCTGTCACTGTTTCCACTGTTTCCCCTTCCATTTGCAATGAAGTGACTGGATGCTATGATCTTGGTGTTTTGAATGTTTAGTTTTAAGCCAGCTTTTTCACTGCCTGCTTTCACCTCCATCAAGAGGCTCTTTAGTCCCTCTTTGCTTTCTGCCATTAGGGCAGTGTCATCTGCATATCTGATGTTATATAGAATGAGGCTAACATTCTAGTTAGAGATATATTCTAAAACATATTCTTCAATGTGAACCTACTGCGTAAAATTAATACAATCACTAGAGGATTCAATTAATGGTTACTTGATTGTTCATTGTTAAGCACTCCTTCATTATTTAAATTTTAACTTTCCAATTAAAAGGTCTACTTGGAATTCTCTGAAGAAAATGAATATGATAGATACTTTAGATAGAGGCCTGTGAAAGGTGAATAGAAGTGTAAGTACAAAGTGAATTCTGTTAACCACCAGTAATCACCTAAATTTTTACCTTTAATGAAACTAGTATTGAAAAATATGTGATATTTAAAGCTACTAAAATTTGCTAATTAAAAAAAAAATTTTAATTTTTATACAATTTTAAAGTGCCACTTTCATTTTACAGTTACTCTACCATATAGGCTGTATTCCTCATGTACAGTACATCACTGAGCCTATCATTTTTTTCTATTTGGAGGATAATTTCTTTACAATGCTGTGTTGGTTTCTGCTACATATCAACATATCAGCCATAGGCATACATATGTCCACTCTCTCTTGAACCTCCCTTTAACCCCCTCACCCCATCTCACCCCTCTAGGTTCTCGCAGAGCTCCAGGTTGAGTTCCCTGCATCATATATCAAATTCTTACTGGCTCTCTGTTTTACATGTGGTAATGTATATGTTTCAGAGAAGGCAATGGCACCCCACTCCCGTACTCTTGCCTGGAAAATCCCATGGATGGAGGAGCCTAGTGGGCTCCAGTCCGTGGGGTCATTCAGAGTGGGACACAACTGAGAGACTTCACTTCCACTTTCATGCATTGGAGAAGGAAATGGCAACCCACTCCAGTGTTCTTGCCTGGAGACTCCCAGGGATGGGGGAGCCTGGTGGGCTGCCATCTACTGGGTCGCACAGAGTCGGACACGACTGAGGCGACTTAGCAGCAGCAGCAGTGTGCCACTCTCTCAGTTTGCCCCACCCTATCTCCCCCTGTTGTGTACACAAGTCTGTTCACTTTACATTAAGCTTATCATATGACAAATAATTTGTGTCTCCCCACCACCCCGGTATCACCCTTCCCCTCACTGGTAACAGTTTGCTGTATTTTTTTAGATTCCACATATGACTGATAGCATACAGTATTTTTCTTTCTCTATCTGACTTATTTCACTTAGCATAGCACCTTCTCAGGTGACACAGTGGTTAAGAATCTACCTGTCAATGCAGGAGATGTGAGAGGCATCTGGGTCAGGAAGATTCCCTGGAGAAAGAAATGGCAACCCACGTCCAGTATTCTTGCTTGGACACTTCTATGGAGAGAGAAGCCTGGTGGGCTACTGTCCATGCGGTAGCAGAGAGTCAGACACAGTTGAGCACCTCAGCAGGCGCACAGCACGAATACCCTCCAAATCCGTCTACATTGCTGCAGATGGTGACATGGCTGAGCAGCATTCTTAAATACATATATGTTGCATGTTCTTTATCCGTGCATCTGTTGATGAGCACTTAGGTTGCTTCCATATCTTGGCAATCATAAATAACACTTCTATGAACCCTGGGGTGCATGCTTCTTTTCAACCTAGTGTCTTTGGTGTTTCTCGGATCTATAAGCAGGAGTGGATTTGCTAGGTCATGTGCTAGCTCTAGGTTTTAGTTTTTGAGAAACCTGCATACTGTCTTACACAGTGACTGCACCAATTTACATTCCCACCAGCAGTGCACACGAGCTCCTTTTCTTCACGTCCGCACCAACATTTCTTAATGTTCTTTTTGATGATAGCCTTTCTAAAAGGTGTGAGGTGACATCTCATGGTGGCTTCATTTGCCTTTCTCTGATGATTAGTGATGAGTATCTTTTCGTGTGCCTATTGGCACTTCTACATTTCCTCTTTAGAAAAAATAAATGTTTAGTTCTTCTGCTCATTTTTTAATAGAATTATTTGTTTTTGATGCTGAGTTGAACAGGCTATTTATATGGGTTGAATATTAATCCCTTATTAATCATATTGCAAATCGCAATTTGCAAAATCTTTTGCAAATATTTTCTCCCATTCAGTAGGCTGTCTTTTAGTTTTGTCAGTGGATTTCTTTGCTATGTGAAAGGTTCTATGTTTAATTAGGTTCCATTTGTTTATTTTTGCTTTTATTTCCTTTAAGAGGCAGATCCAAAAACATATTGCTGTGATTTATGTCAAAGAGTGTCCTGCCTATGTTTTCCTCTAGGAGCTTTATAGTACCCAGTCTTATATTTGATCTTTAATTCATTTTGAGTTTATTTTTGTATGTGTTGTAAGAGAATATTCTAATTTCATTCTGTTACATGTAACTGTCCGGTTTTCTCAGCACCACTTATTGAAAGATTGTCTTTTCTCCACTGTATGTTCTTGCCTGCTTTCCCATAGATTAATTGACCATAAGTGCATGGGTTTATTTCTGGACTTTATTCTGTTCCATTGATCTATGTATGTTTTCATGCCAATGCCATACTGTTTTGATTGCTGTAACTTTAGAGTATAGTCTGAAGTCAAGGAACATGACTTCTCCAGCTCTTTCTCAGTATTACTTTGGCTATTTGGAGTCCTTTGTACTTTCATATGAATTTTAAAATTATTTGTTCTAGTTCTGTGAAAAATGCCATTGGTATTTTTATAAGAATGCATTTAATCTATAGATTGCCTTGAATAGTATGGTCATTTTAACAATATTTAAATGACTGATACTTGCTCACTTAACAATCCAAGAGCCTGTTATATCTTTCCATCTGTTTGTGTTATCTTCAGTTTCTTTCATCAGCATCTTAAACCTACCTAATGAGGCAAAAGATCTTTTTTTCTGTAAATTATAAGATACTGTTGAAACAAATATACAGTATCTTTAAGAACTAAAGGGCTTCCCTGATAGTTCAGTTGGTAAAGAATCCACCTGCAATGCAGAAAACCCCAGTTTGATTCCTGGGTCAGGAAGACCCACTGGAGAAGGGATAGGTTACCCACTCCAGTATTCTTGGTCTTCCCTCATGGCTCAGCTGGTAAAGAAACCGCTTACAATGTAGGAGACCTGGGTTCAATCCTTCGGTTGGGAAGATCCCTGGAGAAGGGAAAGGCTACCCACTCCAGTATTCTGGCCTGGAGAATTCCATGGACTGTATAGTCCATGGGGTCACAAAGAGTCAGACACGACAGAATGACTTCACTAATCCTTAAGAAATAAAAATAGTTTGAGGAAATGATGTAAAGCATAAGAGAATCAAAAGAATTAATTTTATTATTTTATTAATAATTTTATTGATTATTAAAATTGATGCTTTTATTTCAGTAAAATAATTTTGAAATATGTGAACACATGTGCTTATGAGTATGTTCAACAAAGCTTGTTATATGTTTGTTAAAATGCTTCAATTTTTCTGTCAGTCGTTCACGAGAAGTAAATAACTCACTGATTGCCTAGTAGGTGTAGATTGCTTCATTTGACTTAAAGGATCATTTTAACTAGAATTACTTTCAGTTTAGGGGAAACATAGAGAATACAAATTGCACCTTGTAAAGGGGCCTTTTTAAAATTGCCCTGTAACCATGGAAATATCATTTTGGAGTCATAAAATTTTAACTAGACGCAGTCCTAGTATCTAAAGCATCCTGTGTGCACCATGGCATATCATATGCAAATTCTATTAAATTCTCTGTGCCTTTTCACTGCTTACTGTTTTCAGGTGGACAATTGTGTGTCAGTAAAGACTCCAGGCACTGAAGTGGATGTGAATGCATTCACTGCATTTGTTTAACAGCCAGGTGAAAATTAGTGTCTTAAACCTTTCCTACCTATTTTATATTCAAAGATGTCCATATAAGTAACTCATTTCATCCTGTTAAATAATGAATGTTGGATCCCTGACACAATACTAATATATTCCTTCATTCTTCTGGCACTAATGCTATATGACACTAAATTTTTTAAATTATCATTTCATTCTTCCAGATCTGTATATTAGTAATAATTTCTTTTTCCATAATATCAAATCTATAAAACACTGAAAACTTCAGTTATGTTTCCTTTATTCTAAATCTGAAATGTTATTCACAAGTATTATTCTGTCTGGAAATATCAGAAACTATTTCTTAGGTACATCAGGCAATTCATTCATCCAAAGTTTTAAAGTATATTCAAATTACACAGGACCGATGTTCCAACACTTGACTATTGGATGGGTTAATAGACATTTCCCGAAAGAGACAGTTAATTGCAGATACTAACCTCCCATTGTCTTATACAAAGGTTGTTGAATTTATTGGCCTAAGAATTTTACCCTCCAAATGACTAGTGCTTTTTTTTTTAAGTTTTGAATTTAATGTTCCAAATATAGTTGATCTATTACCAAGTATTGTACACATAGGACTTTACTGACTTTTTATTGCTAGTTTTTAAAATATTGAGTGTGATAAACTTATAAAACTTCAGAGCAAAAATTTTAAAAGTAGTTAAATGACTGTGATCATTTGATAAATATCAGAGCCGGAAACTTGTGCTTGAGTAAGCTGAGAAAGTCATTAACGGCAGTATTTCTGATGGAACTAATGTTATACCTTTGCAGGCCACACTGAATCTAATAATCTGTGACAGAAGAAATGAGAAAAGGTGTGAAGGCTTTTCATTAGATCAGAAATTGAAAGAAGGGGGAAAAGGGTTTTTTCAATTTGATTCATAGCTCAACTGACAGGGTCCCAGTGGAAAAGAAATTAACTGTCTAAATGGTGCCGGCCTTGTACACCCCTTGCCCCATGTTCTGGAAGTGAATTCCTAAATCTGTTGGCCTGCATTTGAATTGCAAACAGCATCTTCACTCCACATTCCCCCTCCAAACCCAACCCCTCACTCCCACACCGTGTGCCTTTATTACGAAGCAGCAGGGCCTGTGTCTCGCTGTGCCCCGTGCTTAAAACTCTGGCAAGAGCAAACCAGTCCACACCATCAGCCCTGCTCTACCTCAGAGTCTCCCCTCACGAAACTCCACGGTCTCTCGGCTTGCTCTGAATGTGGAAAAATGACAAGCTTCAGGGTAGCCTGGGATGAAATGAAAGTTCAGGCCTTTGGAGGACTGATAAGAATGCTTATCAGCTAGAACCTGATAAGTATTCTGGATACCTTGCCACATTTTCAGGAATACATATTAATAATATGCAGTAACATTTCCTAAAAGCAAACTTTGCTAACCCGTGGTCTACTGGAAATAACATCTATAGCTACTGCCATTTAAAGCTCTGTGAATTGGTTAAGGTGTGCAATCTTTAGGGGCTTAATTTTTTCAAAAATGTAGAAAAATAGCTTATCTTACAGAGGCAAAAAAACTGAAAATGTGTGATTCAGTATATACATATGCAGAGACACACATGCACAGAGAGAGATTTTTATTTCATTCCAAGTCAGAAAATAAAAGAGGAAAAGGAAGCTGCTTTTCCCATTGGCATTTCCTTCCAGGAATAATAATGAGTTCTTTAATATGTGCCATTTCATTTATTGCCTAAAATAATGTTGGGGAATAGGTATTTTATAAGTAACTGGTTTTAGAGAGTAACTTCCCTAAGGTCATCCTGATAATAAAGACCTACTCAAAATTCAATAAGGGTCTGTAAGACTCCAGTGACCTTAGATACTTTCACAGACTAGTGTTTACAGATGTTATAAATTTTAATCGGTGCTGTATCTTTATGATCCTTGGTAACAATTTTTAATGTAAGATTCATGTCAATGTATGGCAAAACCAATACAGAATTGTAAAGTAAAATAAAAAATAAATAAATTTAAAAAAATAAATAAATAAATAAAATAAATAAAACAACCAAAAGACCATTTGTACTCTGCAAGAGGTAACAGGCAGGCATGCCAATGATCATACTATGAAGCATAAAAACAAATACTTGGCAGAGGAGTACAAAATCAGAGAAATGCCGTAGAAGAGCTCAGTTTCATAACAAAAGAAATCAAGGAGAAAAATCTAAGAGAGCAAGCAGAGATGTGCAATCCTTCTGAATGCCCAGTAGGAGAAATGGAACTTTTGTAAACAGCCCTGGTAAGCACTAAACTGGGTCCTCTTCAGATTCATACGTTGAAGCCTCCTGTGTCTGCATTTGGAGATGGGGCCTTCAGGGAGGTAATAAAGGTTACGTGAGGCCATAACAGTGGGGCCCTGGTCTGATAGGACTGGCTTCCTTGTATGAGGAGGAAGAGACATCAAGGATTCTCACTCACACAGTGCTCACTCACACTGCGTGCTCACAGTGAGACATAGCCATCTACAAGCCTGGCAGAGGAACCTCACTGGAAACCAGTCCTGCCAGCACTTTCATCTTGTTCTTCCAACCTCCAGAACTGTGAGAAAAGAGTTGTCTTTTTTTCAAATGTCTTTTATTAAAGTGCAGTTGATTTACAAAAAAAAAAAACAAACTAAACTTTAGTTCAGCCCAGTAAATGGAAAACCATATCCTTTTCGTAAGTAAGGAATATATTTTAAATAAATATAATGAAAAGACACGACTTTTAAAATTTAGTTTGTTGTTTTCATATGTTGAAAAATCTTGCATTCCTGTTTTTCTCTCTCGCCCCCTCCCCTCTCTCACTGAAAACAAAGACCAAAAAATGTAGACAGTAGTAGAGAGATGTCAGAATAAACGTGAGCAGAAACTTTCTCTTTAATGCAATCAGGACTGTAAGAACACGGAGCCGGACAATTTTCTCATGATGCGAGTCAATGTCTCCAATGCACCTTCCCACCTAACAGCGTCTTGCGCACCTGCTGCCGTTTGCTTTCCTCTCTGAGAACAGGGAGCTCAGCCGTGCAGCCCCGCACTCCACACTTGATGAGAGGGTGACTGAATGACACTCTGATTGGCCGTCACCCTCCTGCAGTCATTTGCCTTGTAGTTTTCTACTTGAAATTGGCAGAAATTTTACATGCAAATTGACTTGTTAGCTCGCAGTAGGAGAGTATGCCAAATTTTACAGAATTTGATACTTCTTTTTAATCACATGCATACCTTCTCATTCAAATACCTTGATGCATCTCATTCCTCTGGATTTTCTGTGTGCTCAAAATTTGAAAATTTTGTTCCTGTAAAAAGCATTCAATGTCATCTCTTTTCAAATTTTTTTCTTAACTTTTACTGTAAGAAAAATGTTAGTATGAATTGAAAAAGCTTAAATTATCATGGTATTTATACAAAAAGTAATAACTATGAAGTCAGTTAGTCTCAAATTTTATCCAGAATTTTAAATAGCCTTAAAATTTAAGATTAATTTCATTTTCTAATCATTGAGGCCACATTTGAGCTCTGTAAATGCTAGTGCTAAGCAAGGACATTTTTCCCTGAACTATCTCTAAATCGAGAAAGTAAATTCTGAAAGTAAATTGTTCAGTGCTCAGTCGTGTCCAGCTCTTTGCTACCCCATGGACTGCAGCACGCCAGGCTTCCCCATTCTTCACCATCTCCCGGAGCTTGTTCAGACTCATGTCCATTGAGTCAGCTATGCCATCCAACCATCTCATCCTCTGTCACCCCCTTCTCTTGCCCTCAATCTTTCCCAGCATCAGGGTCTTTTCAAATGAGTTGACTCTTCGCATCAGGTGGCCAAAGTATTGGAGCTTTAGCTTCAGCACCAGTTCTTCCAATTAATATTTAGGGTTGATTTCCTTTAGGATTGGATGGTTTGATCTCCTTGCAGTCCTAGGGACTCTCAAGAATCTTCTCAGCACCACAGTTTGAATACATCAGTTCTTCAATGCTTAGCCTTTTTTATGGTCCAACGTTCACATCCATACATGACTACTGGAAAAACCATAGCTTTGACTATGAGGACCTTTGTCAGCAAAGTGATATCTCTGCTTTTTAATACACTGTCTAGGTTTGTCATAGCTTTTCTTCCAAGGAGCAAACATCTTTTAATTTTGTGAATGCAGTCACCATTCACAGTAATTTTGGAGCCCAAGAAAATAAAGTCTGTCACTGTTTCCAGTTTTTCCCCATCTATTTGCTGTGAAATGATAGGACTGAATGCCATGGTCTTTAGTTACTTAATGCTAAGTTTTAGGCCAGCTTTTTCACTCTCCTTTTTTCACCTTCATTAAGAGGCTCTCTAGTTCTTCTTTGCTTTCTGCCATAAGGGTGGTGTCATCTGCATACCTGAGGTTATTGATATTTCTCCCAGCAATCTTGATTCCAGCCTGAGCTTCATCCAGCCCAGCAGGAAAATAAATTAGGTTGAAGACATTCACCATAAAATTGATGTCTTTCCTATATGAGATATAGTATTTTCTTATGAAATATTTTCTTCAGATAAAATTGGTTACTTCTTTTCACAACTCAGATGGGTTCAGCCAATGACATGATTACACTAAGATATTTAATAATGGGTAGCTGTTATCACCTTATAGTTATGTGGCCATTGATAGTGCTGTAAAAATAAAAATGATACAGAAGCCCAATTACAAAATACCGTTATCTATGACCCTCTTAAATAAAGTTTATTTATTTAAAATGTTTTAAGGTCATGTGCAAATAAGTAAATATTTGTAATTCTTCTCTGTGACTCACAAGCCAATTTCCTGTGCTCTTTCACTTGCCTACATTGTTAGCAGAAAAATAGAGAGTCTGCAGAATAGTGTCATAAACGCCTTCTCTATTGGCTTCCAAACACTCGTCTACCAAAACCCCATTAGACAAAAGGCAGCTTCTGAGGCCTGAAGAAACCAACAAGTCACTGGGGACATTCTGTCTGAAACTTCATCTGAACCATTATTCTCCCAGCACCTCCCACTGAGAACACACGTTTTTTAGAGGATGTTTGGTGCGGAGAGCACATTGTTGCCTACATTCAGACATGAGCCACCTATCCTTTGATGTTTATTTCAAACCACGTATTTATTTCAGTTTGGCCTTCAAACAAGGGCCACAGTGCGATTCTGGACTGGATTTATTTTACCCCTTTCAGTAAGACCCCAGGTAGGTGACTTTCTTTTCTTATTGCCTCAGACTTCTCTCCATTAAGATTTGAGTATTTGTAAAATGCTATAGAAATCATGCATGGTTTCACATGTACATAGCACTTGTAGGAGACATTGCATTTATGTGCCAGGTAATAGCACAGAGGGGTGACTCAGCAATAAACACCAGGTATAGGTGATAGTTACAGAAAGCTAGGCAGACGCAGTGCCCTTCTTCTTTAACACACAGCTCAGTTTAGTGGTCATGAGTTTTTCCTAGATTTCCAAAGTCAAACCCAATGAACAAATGATGATACTGACTTCTGTTTGGGTCCATAAGTGTGATTTCTTAGAGGAATCTAATTATAAAGGAAAAAAATCATTTCCAATAAAAATTGGGGGCACATTTGTTTACATAAGTCTTCCAGAACTCAGCTTATCTTAAATTATGTCATCAATTTATTGAATTAAAATGCTCCAAGCTCTTATTTATCTTGACCTATACCAGAATGATGATATAATTGATACTATTTCTAAATTCTACATTCTCTGATAGTATTAAAAACAAAACAGAGGTAAGAGAGCTGGTATCCAAAACCTATTTCAAAAAGGCACTAGTAGGCAGTATGATATAAATTTATCCTACAAGACAAAGTCCAGTTTCCAATAACTCCTTCTTGTTTCACAATTCTGGGATTTATTTTTTAATAATCAGGCAATGACTCTGAGATCTCTCTGAATTATTCAGGATTGTATTAGATCCAGCATAATTTGAGTGCCAAGAATATTTTCACAGTATTTCAAAGCTTTAAACCTTAAGATTTTTTAATTAACTGAATTTCTCAAATATTGATAAAAACACTTCATTAATAAAATAATAGTATAATTATTTCTTTTACTTTACTACTTCACTTGCTCTCTCAGATTAATTTTGCTCAGTTTTAAAACTGAAGATATTTTATTATGTTCTAATTATTTGATAAGTATATATAGTAAATTTAATTAAATTAAATGAAAATTGTTAAATAACCATGAAAACCTTTCCCTAGCTATTCTCAATGGTTGTGAATTAATTATATTATTGTCAAGGGCTTTTAAATTTGAACCTCTAAACCAATCAATTCTAAATCACATTTCAGTTATATACAAAATAATTTTTAAAATATTTCTTCTTGTGTGCCAAAAGCAGTTACTCAAAGAACTGTAGAAAGCAATAAAATGTGTAAAATTTCAAAGTTCATAATAATCTTAGCATTAATCAGCATTTGGCTTCTAGCATTGGAATTAACTTAAGCAATTTGAAGTATTATCCTAAAATTATTATTATCTTTTACCAGCATTGAGAGTAACTAATGGTTGTTAGACACTATATAATTAGCATGAGAAATCAGAAATCAGTGCATGATCAAATACAAGTTATGGGCCAAATAAGATTACTATGATTTATCAATTCAGCTACTCAAATATGATTGTCAGTGAGCCCAAAACACTCAAAGCACAATCATAATTATCTTCAGAAAGAATTAAGAAAAATATTAATGTGTTACTGTGTGTAACAGAACATTCAAGCTCTGATAAATCATATAATTCAGCAATTATTTCTCAGTATTTAATTAAATTTTTACACAAACATTTTAAATAAAACTTGTAACCCGCGTTAAATAATTTTGCTCTGAAGTTAAACATTCTTTTTTCTTAATCAAATGTATTTTTACAACATAAAAGGTCTCCTTTAGACAGAGGCCTAAAGTAAGATTTTAATTTAAATGATCTGAATTAATCCAAGGCAGAACTTTTTAAAACAATCCAAACAGAGAAAGGTGGGTGGTAGGCTATATACGAATCCTAGTACTTTCTCAGTAATTCCATCCCTTTTACCCCACTCACCACTAGAACACCAGTGTATTTTCACATCCCAGTTGAGATCTCCTCAGCTAAAATTAATATCGTGCCCAGTCTGAATCTGCCTGCAATGCAGATTGGGTTAGATCCCTGGGTTGGGACGATCCCCTGGAGGAGGAAACTGCAACGCACTCCAGTTTTCTTGCCTGGAAGATCCCACATACGAAGGGGCTCGGCGGGCTGCAGTCCATGGGGTCCCAGAGAGTCAGACAAGACTGAGCCTGCACACGCCTGACTCCCCACTGTCCGGCTCACAACTAGGCAGAATAGAACGCTACAGAAAGCACCACTCCCAAATAAAGCACCACGGGTTTGATTTAGTCAAGACACTCACTGTCGGATCCAAGGATAAGTGACTAATATGAGGATGATTCTTGCCCAGTGACCTATCTCACTGGTTTGTAATTAAAATCAAGTGGGAACATACTTAAAGTGTTTTATGAACTTTCACACACTATATACATAAAATTTATTATATTGATTGTTGTCCATGCCCACCGTCTTAACCCAGTCCCAGATACAAAGAATAGCCCAAACACAATCAACTTGCTTGGGACAAATTAAGGGAGTCTTAGGTAAGTAATTCAGATGCCACAGATTGTAAGACATTCTTGTTTCTCTTATTGTAAGCGTATTCATTTCTCCAGGTTTACTCTAGCAGCTGGATCCTACTTTCTTCCTGGGAACAAATGGGGTCCACATATAGATGTGAATAAGTGAATCAAAACAGATTCCTGTGCTAATGTTTTGTCTAATACCAATCCACTCCCCATAGAGCTGGTCTCTGCCTTCCTCTCTCTTATTGTTTTGGAGAAATGACCTGAATTTCTGTCCCATGGATGGGATCCTCCTGGTACCTCTGTACCTCTCAAATTCGGTCTGGCTGTCCGATCTTACCACATTCTCTAGGTTTTGTCTCAGTATATAGCTCAGCCAGTTAGCAGATTTAGACTCAAAGAAGCAAATTCTCTTCTCCCCACTCTCATCCACAAACGGAGCAGGAGTCTTTGTGAGGTGAAGAGCTCTGTGCGCGCCTCAGCTGGTTCAGTCAAAACTCTGTGCCCGTCAGCAGTGGTTACCAGGGAAAGCCCTCTTGCCTTGGCTGGGGAGTCAGGCCAAGTCCTTCTTCACTCACGAATCACTTTCTTAACCACTGCATTACTCTGGTTCACTAATGCTTCTGGGGCGACGATAGAGAAGAACTGTATGGCTCCTGACACTGTTGCACTTTATCTCACTAAACAAATTGTTTACTGTGGTAAACAATGAATTAATGAATCCAAAAGAAGACAATATTTGCCTCTTATTTGAACATTATTTGTGATTTCAATTAAATGACGTGGACTCTAGAAACACAAATGATCTATGTGTCTAGATGTAAAAACTATTACAGCACTAATGTATTTGTTAGAGATAGCAGCAATTAGATACAAAATGATGCAATTAACTCTGAAAAGAGTTTTTTAGAAATCACAGACAGTAAGCCATGTCCCAAACCAAATATCCAGAAGGAAAATGGCATTTTTGTCATTTTACATTAGCACATTATTTTCAATTCAATATCAAAAACTATATTTTATCTATACCATCAGTGTCATAAACTAAAATGTGAATGTCATAAGTTTGGCCGTCACTTCATAATATTTGTAAGAACACAAGTTATTTGGATTTGGTAAATTTAAATTAACATTAATTTTGTTTTCTTTTTCTTTTCCTGATGGTTTCATAATATTGCTTTCTATTTTTCTTCATTTTATGAGAGGACATCAAACATCTGAGCATTACCTTTGTAGTAAATCCAATGATTTTATAAAAAATGATTGATTTTCCTAGTCTTTTCATCTTTCCACTTGGTATGAAATAATGCCTGCTACTGCTACTGCTGCTAAGTCACTTCAGTCGTGTCTGACTCTGTGCAACCCCATAGACGGCAGCCCACTAGGCTCCTCTGTCCCTGGGATTCTCCAGGCAAGAACACTGGAGTGGGTTGCCATTTCCTCCTCCAATGCGTGAAAGTGAAAAGTGAAAGTGAAGTCGCTCAGTCGTGCCCGACTCTTAGCGACCCCATGGACTGCAGCCCACCAGGCTCCTCCGTCCATGGGATTTTCCAGGCAAGAATACTGGAGTGGGGTGCCATCGCCTTCTCCGAAATAAATCCCAAGGATCTGGATATTTGTGAGCCACTAAATATAAACAGCTAGGGTTTTGTCTCATGGTCATATTATTTGATGAATGTTGAAAGACAGAGGAATACAGAGGAATACGGACAGAAGAATGAGTGTGGATTATACAGCTGAACTGTTAGGAATTGGAGGTGAAAATAAGTAAGGAGGAAGGAAGTGGGACGGAGACAGGAAAGAAGCAGTAAGAGGACCGGGTAGCACATTCAGAAGACGGTTGGCCCACGGAGTGCCAACTCACCGAGAAGCGCTGGCGTTAATGTGCCCTATAAGTCGGCCATCAGTTGCGCCCAACTGAAATGCTTGACGGTAGTTACACAGCTGAAGCAGAACTCCCACCAGAACAACTGTACAAGCTTGTAACCTCTCTCAAGCTCCCTTCAAACTCCCTTTCTGCCTTTAATCCTCTAGCGGGATTTCTGAGTTGACTCTTTAATGATCCGACTCAGTCCCTGTCGCCAGGATGAGAGGCTGCCAGCCTCCAAGACTCGCATAGTAGAGCAGCTGCGTTCGTCTGCAGACACAGCAGTGAGTCACTGCCCTCTTGGTGGCCATGTGATTATGGACCTTCTGCTGCGGTTCTTTCACTTCAAAGTATAATGCAATTTTGGCCCCAGAGTGTATCAGTAGAAGGTAACTTTTAATTTGTAATAAACAGTCACTGCTGGGATTCTGTTTATATTATTTAGAAATTTGGATTGAATTGGATCCCAGTTGTGATAAGGGATTTGTAAAAGCCAGATGTCTTCACATTGTTTATAAAAATGTGGATGGTTAAATAATTACTCAGCAAACATGATTAGTGGTGACAAAAATATAGATTATTCGTGCTCATGAGAACTGCTTTTCCATAAAATGTTATATAGCTTCCATTACTCACATTTTTCTTTTAACTTTTTTGCTTTTATAGAAATATAGATTATCTATATTTATTTATTATAAATCTCAAAAAAAGATAACAGAAGCATTTCTGACATGAAAGAAAGACTATTTAAAGTATGTTTTTGTGGTAGAGTTCTAAATAAGGTGTATTTATTCAATATATTGCTGTACTTATTTTATTTCAAATATATTAATTCATGAGGTTCAAAATGAAATGTGCTTTCCCTGTAGATTAATACTCTCCTTTTCAACTTTGTTGAATAGAAGTAAATTGCTTGGTTCAATACAAACTAAGCCCATATGAGTGGCTCTTATTGTTTTCCAGAAATAGGAGACACTAAGAGTTGAAAAAAGCATTCATCATCGGAAGAATTTATTTTAAAAGCATCCAAGCGCCTATACAGCCAGTAGATAAATTACCCACTATTCGACAGAAGGAAAGCACAATTAGTTTCACATTATACTAAACAAATCAGCTCTTTAACTGACAGTCATTTTTGAGAAAAAGGCAACAAGAATGCCATAGTTGTTCCCTTTCTCCCTGTCTTTAGAAGCAACAACTAGTCTCTTCTCAGACTACAAGTTCTATGGAAAGCAGGGTGAATGTATTTTGCTATTGGTTTAGATAAGGAGAATTATATTCATGCCTTGTATCCGTATGGTTAATAACACCCACTTCATGTAACCTCCCATCACTCAACCTGAAGAAGCCCGATTAGTAAACTGCATACACAGCTACTGCAGCATTTTAAGCAACTTCCGTCTGTGATAATGAAGTGATCAGTGGAGGTCTTGGAGGAAAGAGTGCAATGCAAGCATACAGCCTCACGCACACATGAATCATCCATCAAAACCCCAAACCACAATGCCTTATGCTTGCAAGTCAGTCATAGCTCAGTTGTAAAAGAATCCGCCTGCAGTGCAGGAAACCCCAGTTTGATTCCTGGGTCAGGAAGATCCCCTGGAGAAGGGATAGGCTACCCACTCCAGTATTCTGGCCTGGAGAATTCCACGGACTGAATAGTCCATGCAGTCGCAAAGAGTCGGAGAGGGCTGAGCAGCTTTCACTTTTCACATTTCTCCTTCTGTAGGCTAAGTTTAAATTTATTTATTAAGGTATTCATTCCACATTTATAAGGGATAATTTTTGATACACGTATATAAGAGATGTACAAAATTTCTTTACACCACACAAAAAGTAGCACATTGAGTTTGACCCCTAAGTTCAAGATTTCATCGTCTCTTCTCATGTAAATGCACACAGCCTGGAACTACATAAAGAACACGTAGAATGATGTCTTAATTTTTTTAAATACATATATATTTTATCAGTAAGGATATAATATATATTATGTGAGGAAGAAGATAAGAAAAAGAAAGCAGGACTAAGGGAAAGAAGCAGAGAGAGAGAGAATGTCAAAACATTAAAATGCGCTTAAGCCTAACCCGTGCAGTTTTTTCCTGGTGATATAAGTTTTTTCTATGCTTTGACTGAAGAAAAGATTATTAAGGGTATATATTTTGTTATTTTTAGTTGTTTAGTTTATGAAAGCTTTAAAATAAAAATTGTTAGGCATTAATTATTAAGATTATATTTATAAGTAGAGAAAATTTTGCAAAGTACTTCAAAGAATTCTTTAAAAAATGATTGCCCCTGATTAATTAGATGTTGTAAATGACACTTGTAAATTTAACATATTGTTTATTGTGTTTTTGAGTACTTTATTTGTCTGGTTTAACAAATAAAATCTTTCTGAGAATGAAATAATTTTTAAAATCTAATATGTTAAATACATGATATCCTAAAGTTTTCTTAGACTGTCCAGTATCACACTTGATTATAAGATGTGAATATAAGACAGATCACAAAACTGAAATATTATGGCTCAATTTTTAACTGCAAATTCTAAGACAGAATCAAGGCTGTCACATTAATAGACTAAATTATTTGAAATAACACATGTTTACAATACCAAATGTTCACAGATTTCTTAATACAAAAATATTAGTACTGTAATGTCTGTTCCTGTAAACATATTCGAGTCAACTCTAAGTCTTCCTAGAACTAAAAGGTACTCACTAAGGAAGATGACATCCAGTTAACCAAAATCTTTGAGACGCACATCTGCTCTTGAGTGTGAAAGGCACATGCCCACAGAAGAAGAGAAAATACCTTCCAGGCTCCCTGAGTTCCTTTCCGCCTGGGATCTTGACTGGACACGTGGCATAAAGCTGCCGATGTCCGGGGCCTTTCTCACCACCTCAACTGCTATGTCAGTCTTCTTCATAATCTGTATCACGGGCCTCAAAACTTTAGCAGAAGGTCGAGTTCCCGGGTTCTCCGGCCACTCGCAGGTGTGTGAGTAACTACCGGAGAAGCAGCCTGTGTGCATGAGCTGCCAGCCCTCACACACCTCATGAGATGGGGCTTTGGTCTGCAACATTTTCTTACTGAGAAGTAAAGAGCCCACAAAGCTTTTGTCAGCCTCACAGCTTTGTATGGAAATATTGGACTGGCCAAAATATTCCTTTTGGTTTTTAAGTAAAAACAAGAGACACATTTTTCATTTTCATCAAGAACTTTGTTTTGTTCCATCACCTTCTGCCAATTTTTAGCCAACTTCATAATTCCAAAATCTTCCCCAAACTTATCTTTTTGAGCAAAGAATCATCTTCCAGAGAATTGAAATTGTTTTTCCTTTAAGAGAATTTTGCAAAGACCAAAATAAATGGACATCCAAAGATGCCATGCCTGCTTGATACAGCAAATGAATCAGAACTTCCCAGCCAAGCTGTAACGGTTTTTCCCTGGTCATCAAAGAAACATGTGGTCTTGCGATATCCTGATGGAGGAGTATGCCTTTTCTGTTGACTAATTCTGGACCCTTTTCATGGAGCGATGTTCTCGGTTGGTCTAATTGGGAGTATACTTGTTGGAATTAGTTATTTGGCTTTCTGGAAGGAGCTCAAAATAGAGGACTCCCTTCCAATTCCACCATATTCACAACATTACCTTCTTTGGATGAAAACCTGCTTTTGGTGTGGTTGGTGGTGGTTCACTTGGCTTGTCCCATGATCTCTTCCATTCCACATTATTGTACAGTATCCACTTTTCATCACCTGTCACAATTAGTTTAAAAAATGAAACATTTTCCTTATGTTTCAATAGAGAATCATGTATGGAAATTCTGTCAAGGGTTTTTTTGCTTAATTTATGTGAAACCCAAAGTGCTTAACATACAAAGCTGATGCAAATGCTTTTCAGGGATACTTTGAGTATGTTGGCTATCTCCCCTGTGGTGTAACTTTGATTGTTCTCAATGAATGTCTCAATTTGATCGTTGTCAGCTTCAACTGGTCTCCTTGACCTTGGAGCATCGTCCAGCAAGAAATCTCTAGCACGAGATATCACAAACCACTTTTGACATGGTTTGATCAGTCATTGAACCTTCTCTATACACTGCACACAGAGAAGGCAATGGCACCCCACTCCAGTACTCTTGCTTGGAATATCCCGTAGACGGAGGAGCCTGGTGGGCTGTAGTCCATGGGATCGTGAAGTCGGACACGACTGAGCAACTTCACTTTCACTTTTCACTCTCATGCATTGGAGAAGGAAATGGCAACCCACTCCAGTGTTCTTGCCTGGAGAATCCCAGGGATGGAAGAGCTTGGTAGGCTGCCATCTCTGGGGTTGCACAGAGTTGAACACGACTGAAGCGACTTAGCAGCAACA
The DNA here is from genome assembly GCF_014754425.2 of Oryx dammah. Classification (NCBI taxonomy): domain Eukaryota; kingdom Metazoa; phylum Chordata; class Mammalia; order Artiodactyla; family Bovidae; genus Oryx; species Oryx dammah. The sequence continues at coordinate 89,182,544 of NW_024070203.1, read as the reverse complement.
GACACTGCACAAGGTTTTTTTCTTGCATTTAGTTGCATTTTTAACATTCTTGCAATAATAAAGGATAATATGCCAGAAATGCTGCTTTATTTTTTCATCTTCAATATTAAAATGGCTACACAAAAAGTTCACCAGTTTTGATAGTTTTTTTTTTTAATACACAATGATATGCCAGCTGTCACAAAACAGTCTAACAAAATTGTTTCCAATGAAGTTAAAGGCGACTAAAGACAACTAGAGCCAGCTTACAGGGGGAAAAGAAGAAAAAAAAAAAATGAATGCATGAACTTTTTAGCTAACCCAATACTTTCCTGGTTTTAAGAGCCAGCTTACAGGGGAAAAAAAAAATGAATGAACTTTTTTGGCCAACCCAATACTTTTCTGGTTTTAAGTTAAATAAGTGTTCCTTTGTTCTGCTTAAAGGTGTAAAGCAGTGGTTCTCGGACATGCATCTATCTTCTAGCATTTCAGACCATGAGAGCAGGCCCCAGGTCCTTCTCAGGCAGCAGCGGGGATACACGTAGATGACTTACCCTCCATCCACTCTCAGTGAGACTCGCTAACCATAGGGACCAGCACACACTGTTAGAGCTGCAAAGGGTCATCCCATCCAAAGCTTGATCATATCAGGTTTTGGTTGACAACCTTGATACCACAATACCAAGACAAAAATGTTTGAAGTTCTCCCTGGGGTTGATAACCAGCAGTGCAGCTAGGTATATTGACAACAGCTGTATGATGTTCCTCTCAACAGCAACTCCCATCCTAAGTGACTTACTTGTCTTTGACTCTAAGGCATACGTTTCCCATCTAATGCCAAAAAAATCTTTGAAGTTGATGGATAGTGGGTTTAGTTATATATTTTACCTGAACAGAAAGACCTCAAACTTGATAGGATTCTAGAATAAATAACCCTTCTCCACTAGTCTAAATAATTTTGCATTATTTTATCTTCATCTTCATATTCAATTCTCAATTCAGTTCTTCAACCAATTGACTTTTCACTCTTAAATGGTGTTTCCTGGCTCATGGTTGCACCCTGAGCCTTTCACGGTCCTTCCTGCCTCTAGAATCCTTCTTTTGTAACCAACATTGCATAACTCAGATCAGATTCCTATATTGACTTTTTCCCTATCCTAGGAATATAAGGTTTAGGAATGCACTCTTAAAAGCCTTTTCCAGGTGAAAAATACTCCATTTTCACTCTTTAGGGGCAATAAAGCTTTCTGAGCATCTCAGACCTCTTAGCTTAGATCTACTTGTGGTTCTCTTCTGACCGCGACAAATAATTGAAAAATAATTGTTGGTCTCAATCAGTAAATCAACTGGATTAAAAAAAATCATTTCATGCTATAAACATATAATTTTAGTATTGTTACAACAAAGGATCTGAGAACTTAAAGCTTCTCAGAAGTATTTATCCTGGAGATCTAAGACTCCTTTTGTCTTTTGCCTCATTAAGCCTTAAAATCTAACTTATATATCTTTGCATGCTATCAGCAATGAAATAAAATTTTCTGTATTTTAAATAATTTTTCTTTCTCAGTTTCTACAGATAAAGTGATTTAAAGTAATGAATGATGCCATCAAAGCAGAAAAGAGAAACTGTGAAAACCCCCAGAAATGTGAAAGGAGGTTTCCTACAGGATAACAGCATCTTCGGTTCAATTTATAAAAACCCAAATAAATAAAATGGACAGTATTGTTCAATTTTAGAAATTCCATTTCTTCTATGTTCTAAGCTGTATACTTGTCAGGTTTTTATGGTTTAGATTGTAAATGTGTTCTTCCCTTTGCTAATTATGTGGTTTTTTTTTAAGTCTTAAAAGTCTTAAAATGTGAAGGACATTTATGAATGGTAAGGGAGACACTGTATACAAATGTATATTTGTAAAAGCTATTTTTATGATTAGCATGTTTTACTGTTGATCATATATAAAAGTCAGGTGATATTGCAATTATAAACTTAAAACTTATTTCCAACAATGTCATGTAAGAAAAGATACATTGTATGCTAGTTTTTATAATTTATTTTTAACTTATAGTTTAAAGTACCTCAGATAATAATGATAAAATATTTGAAAAATTGTATTTCTGCCCTCAATAAGCACCATTTTTATTAACAAAGAATGCAAATATTTCAGATGTGATTCAATAGTTAAAGGATTGTTGGTTTGACCTGTAATTAAATTGAACATCGTCTGCTTGACTGAACTGAAATGATCCAATTAATACCCAATATTTCAGTCTGGGTGGGAGATCCCATGGATGGATTTTAATGCCAGTACAGATGACATCTAGATTGGCAAGGAAGATTGTTTTGCCTTTGGATCCAAAAGTTCAAATTAATGCATACATCGCTTCATTCCATCTCCTATTACTAAGGATTCTCCATTCTCTGGCATTGCAAGTGTTTCCAAATGCCCTTAGCTGTTGTCTTGTGCTGTGGAAATGGAAGAAACCATCTTCACAGACTAGCAGAATTAAGTGTATAATTTCTTAATAAATACTGCTTCTTTTAAAACAAAGTTGGTGTGTATCTTTCTTTTGGGGTGCATTTAGTTTTAATACTCAGCTTGAATTTTTAAGTCATTTGTAATGTCACAAAATCAGTGCAATAATGAAAGCAGCATAACCTTATTAATATGCAGATTACATGTTCTATATGCCTACATGTTATATGAGATGACATATTCTGGAGCACATTAATTTGGTATGTAATAGAAAGTCAGAGGGCCCTCAACAATGACGGAAGGAATAGTATGGATTCTATTTCTAGAAAGCATATTTTTAATCCAAATACAGAATTTTGTGACAGTATTTCAGGATAGAAGGCAAAACTACTTGAATATAGGTATTTATTTTGGGGGGCTCCAAAATCACTGCAGATGGTGACTGCAGCCATGAAATTAAAAGACACTTACTCCTTGGAAGAAAAGTTATGACCAACCTAGATAGCATATTCAAAAGCAGAGACATTACTTTGCCGACTAAGGTCCGTCTAGTCAAGGCATGGTTTTTCCTGTGGTCATGTATGGATGTGAGAGTTGGACTGTGAAGAAAGCTGAGCACCGAAGAATTGATGCTTTTGAACTGTGGTGTTGGAGAAGACTCTTGAGGGTCCCTTGGACTGCAAGGAGATCCAACCAGTCCATTCTGAAGCAGATCAACCCTGGGATTTCTTTGGAAGGAATGATGCTGAAGCTGAAACTCCAGTACTTTGGCCACCTCATGTGAAGAGTTGACTCATTGGAAAAGACTCTGATGCTGGGAGGAATTGGGGGCAGGAGGAGAAGGGGATGACCAAGGATGAGATGGCTGGATGGCATCACGGACGTGAGTCTGGGTGAACTCCGGGAGTTGGTGATGGACAGGGAGGCCTGGCGTGCTGCGATTCATGGGGTCGCAAAGAGTCGGACACGACTGGGCCACTGAACTGAATTGAACTGATGCTCTGCCTAACTAATACTCTGCTACCAAATGATTGTCAGCTCATCATTAAAGAGCAAACAGAAAACATGCAACCTCACCAAGAGCACTTTATAGGCTTAAGGCCACTTTTTACAAAGAAATTGAGCATCTAAAATCACCTTTGTGTGTTTTATTTTTCTACTTTAATTTCACTAAGGTGAGTAATCCTTTTTCTCTGTCTTTTAATTATAAACTAATGCTATCTTACACAATTTCATCCAACAAAGAATATTTTTTAAAAAAAATTTGAAGAACAAAAGGAACTCTATTATTAAAGAAAATAAATATATTGCATTTTCCTATTTAAGGTCTTCAACAATTTGCCCACTACAACCTAGAGGCTGGATCAGGAACGTGTTTCCTTTTTAAGGAAATGCGAAAGCCACAATGTAGTATACTTGTTTTAACCATAGTAAGTATTGGAGATTTTGTAATTGTTGTGTTTTAATTCTGAAGCTGCAAAGAGCCTGTATATGCTTCTGTAATGGGCTTTCCTGGTGGCTCAGACAGTAAAGAATCTGCCTGCAATACAGGAGACCTGGGTTCGAGACCTGGGTTCAATCCCTGGGTTGGGAAGATCCTCTGGAGGAGGGCATAGCTACCCACTCAGTATTCTTGCCTGGAGAATTCCATGGAGAAAGGAGCCTGGTGGGCTACAGTCCATGGGGTCACGAAGAGTCAGACATGACTGAACGACTAAGCACAGAACACTTCTGTAAAAGAATAAAATCAACAGAGTGATTTCATAGTTTGTTGCCAAGTAGATGTATTTGCCTGGCATAATCTGATGCTCCAGAAAGGAACTGTTCCAGGTATTGTCTACTAGGAAAATACACATGTGTATATTTTTCCAAATTTATCATTTGTCTGTCCTCATAGTAGTCAATAAACAGTGTAGCATCTCTATAATTTATTATTATAAATTAAGGACAGTACACTTTCTCAGATATTCATTAACTGCTCCCAAAGTAAAATGAATAATTCAAATGTATGAAATAATTCTTTGTTGTTGGAGTTGATTTTCTCCACACAGGCTTTGAAATATAAAACCATGGGTCTTTCTCTTTATTCACCATCCATTCCTGGCTTAAGAATTTCCTTTGATGACAAGGATGGAACAAAATATACACCAGATCAACAAAATATAGATTATTGGGGATTATGATCCCTGAAGGTTTAGTTTAATGAGTAACAAGGAAGGTTTTAATAAATGAGGAGAGGAGAGTGGACTTCTAACTCAGATAACATCAGTCTCATGAAAGAAAAAAAAGGGGCATTTCTCAATGCATTCCAAAAAAAAATACAGGACCATAGGCCCACTGCTTGGCAAGTTAGGCAGACTGGGTACTGGTGATAACAGAAGGGAAAATACCAATTTTGCATCCACCTGCTTCAACAAAAGAATAGTTTTCAAAGCAGAAATACACACACAAAAAAAGATAGAAGTGAAACAGAAGGTAAGAAGAAACTATTTTAAATGGATTAAAGTTCAGAAAACAGGAATTACAAATGCAAATGCCTGCAGAGGCCTGATAAACACAAATGCATGAATCAGGCCTGAAGTGAGTTAGTAGATCTTCAAGGCAACCATGAAGATGAGGAGACCAGTGGCTGTCTAATTCAGAGATGCAGACCTGGATTCACCTGTTTTCCTGATTTTTCCAGCGAAGGCAGACATCAGAGTTTTAAATGAGATTTCCTATTTTGTTTTGCTTTAATGTGAATATGACTGAAACCATACCTAGGATTTAGTAGTTGCAAAACAAAGCAAAAAAATTCTACAGTATGGGGGAAGGACAGATTGAGAAAGTAGTTGGCACATATACACTAGCATGTGTAAAACAGGTCACTGCTGTGTAACAGGGAGTGACGACCTGGAGGGGAGGGGAGGAAGGGGAGAGCAGGCTCAAGGCGGGGCGGACACGCGCATATGATGCTAACTGATTTGCATTGTACGGCAGAAACCACAACATTTTAAATCAATTCTCTTCCAGTTGAAAAATTTTTTTAAAAATTTCAAAAAGCCTATAGTAATGAGAAACAAGTTCAGGGTTATCTCTGTTATGAAAAAGAAGGGAAGCTAATTACTTTACAATATTGTAGTGCTCTTTGTAAAGTAATTAGTCTCCAATTAAATAAATTAATTTTTTTAAAAAAAGAAAAAGAATGGAGGATAAATTAAGGGTATTTAATAGCATCTGTAACATTTTTTAATTTATTAGGAAAACTGTTTGAATCAAAGATAGATCAGGCACAGTGATAAAGAATCCACCCACCAAAGCAGGAGACACAAGAGATGCAGGAATATCTCCTGGAGTAGAAATGGCAACCCACTCCAGTATTCTTGCCTGGAAAATCCCATGGTCAGAGGAGTCTGGCAGACTACAGCCTATGAAGTTGTAAAGAGTCAGACATGACTGAGCAAACACACACATACACATTGGTGTTCATCTCTTTTCTCTATCCTTTTGCAGGCTTAAAATACCTTAGAATGATAAAAGTGTAGAAATATACATATTGACGATATAGAGATGTGGGTGATATAAATAGCATGTTAAAGGTAGAAATTTGGATCTTTGAATCAATCAGAAATCTGTAAGCTTGTGATCTGCCTTTTCTAGAGATGTTCAGATTCTAAAGACTAAAACTTAAAGAAAGAGCTCTGCGTTACTCTAATGTTCTAAGCCATTCTTGCAAAGAGGAACTTATGAATGAATTTCTCATTTGTTAATGAAAAGACTTGCCATCAGCCTTTGAGGTATTCAGAACCACACTAGGGGCCTAAACACGGTTCATGCAAGAGTTCAGGGTGCCCGAGCATGCGGCATAGGCCCCGCGTTTACCTGCTGCATCTCTAATGGTAAGGACTACGCCTTCTCTATCTTTGTATCCTGTACAAATGACACCTTTTACTTAACTAGTCGTGTCTCCATAAATGTCTGTGGAATTAAATGAAAGAAGGTATGTTCTGAGTTTCTACCTACTGTAAAAAAAAAAAAAAAAAGCTAAAGCTATAGTTTGTTAAGCAACTATTATGTTCTGAGAACTATCTTAATACCTTTATATGCATTATCACGAATGCACAGAAAAGGGGCAGGAGAGCTATGGTTAGCTCCAGTTTCCAAGTCAAGAATGCAGATCATTTAATCAGTCAGTTTTTAATTGGGTACCAACTTTGTGCTAAGTGCTATTCCTAACCATAGGGTCTGGCTATAAACATTGAACACTGAAAAGTCCTGTCCTTGAAAAGCTTACATTGAGGAATGACACACAATAGGCCAGTTAACAAGCCAATGTATAGTACTGCATGTAATCATGATAATAGACTAGAAAAGCTGGGAAGGAATGAATACCTGGTGAGTTTCCACATGGGGGTCTACATAGGCTCATCAGGGAAGGCTCCCTGCGGTGGCGTTTGGTAAGGACCTGGAGTCCGAGAGGGGCAGACTGTGGGCCACTTCTGGCAGTGTCCTGAGCAGGAGGCGCAGGGTGTAAACCCCCTGAAGCATGGACGTACTCGGTGGGTTCAGGAAAAGGAAGGACAGCAGTGCAGCTGGGTTAGAATTAAACATGGGACAGGAAAGTAGATGAGGCCAAAGAAAAGCCACGGTTTCAGGTCACAGACTCTTAAACACGATTCTGAGTTCACTGGACCCATTAGCTGCACTGGACGCAGAGATTTTGAGTGCAGGAATTATAGGATCCAACTTAAAAGACCCACTTGGACTGCCAAGTGCAGAATAGACCCTAGAGAAGTGAAGAACCCGCAAGTCCCTGCACTCTAGGTTGAGAAACAGCTCTGTGAGTCCCGCCTGTGCCTAGACTGGTCTGCTCAGAGCAAAGAAGCCTGCTCACTTGTTCAGCAAATCTGTGTTGAGCCCTTACTGTGTCCCATATGTACACTTGATGGTGGGCATGCAGGGGTGACACAGAATCTCTTTGCTCAGGGCACCTAGTCTAGTGAAGAAAATACCAACATTATTCCAACCTTCACCCCTGTCTTCTGAGGAGCAGGCATACCTTTCTGAAGGGAGAGCAAGCAGGTATACCCTCATATCTTGATGGAAAGATTTGTGTTATGTGCTCCTTCCTAAATAACAACTTGTAAGACAGAGAGAGAGATTTATATAACTGGCTTAGGTCAGTGGTTCTCAACTCTGTCTGTATATAAATTACCTGGGCAATTAAACAACAACAACAAAAAAACTAATTAAATTGGAATAATATTGGAAACTAGCTGAATAAAGATAGAATAAAAAAATTTTTTAAACAACATTGCAAATTAAAAAGAGCACTCTGCCCAAGTCCTGTTCCTTACAGCTCCGATAGAAGTGGACGGACATGCGTTTTTTTAATTTAACTTTGTTCAGCCTGCTGAAACAGAAGCATAGGTGCTCCAAGGTATAAAGCGCAAAGCTTGGAGTCACCACAACTTTCTACCCTGATTCCTCAAATATTGAGAAAACAAAGCTATTCCCCACATACAAAGAAACTCTCTTCCAAGTCAGTCACAGTGGTAACATGCTTGCATACTCATTAGCTCCTTCCTTTGCACAGCTGTGGAGACACTTAACTGCCCAGCACACAAAATCGCGGGTAGCTGAATAGCATAAAAATGATAGCCTGTCAGCCACCCCTTCTTTGAATCAAGATCCTGAAATGGCGAAGGACAGGCAAGGCTGATGTGCTGCAGTTCATGGGATCACAAAGAGTTGGACATGACTTAGCAGCTGAACAAGGGCTGAGAACCACTGGCATAAGCCAGTTTAGAAATTCATCTCCCTAACAAGTTATTATTTAGGAAGAAGCATGCAGCACACTTCTTTCTAACAAGATATGAGGGGGTTCCTGCTGGATCTCCCTTCAGAAAGGATGTCTGCTCCTCAGAAGACAGAGGAGAGAGTTGGGTTCTTTGTTCTTGCTTGCAAACCAAGCTGTGTAAGAATGTGAGGTCTGGAATTCCTACAGCCACCTCTCAATGATGAAGAAAGTAGCCAACATATTAAAAATGGCAGAGAAAAAAAAAAAGGAAAATACCTGGGATTTTATAATGTCTTTGAGCCACTAAATGAAAAGGCCTGGATCCACACTGCCACTAGACTTACTTTGAGTTTAAAAATATGTTTCTTATTTCAAATACCTTAGAGTTGTGTTTTCTGTTAAATACAGCTGGACAAAAATCCCAAACAATTATTATAGTTCGTTTAAAAACGAAACTAATTAGAAGTAGTGAATATTGGAGGAAAAAATTTTTAGGGTTTTGTTTTTAAATAATATATGTGAAAAAAGAGCTTCCTGTTTTGGTGCTCTATTATGGCAGAGAGCAAAATAGTTAGGAGAAAATATCTGTTAATCCCAGAACAAACCAAATGAGCCAGTCTTTCTGTGTACTGCAAACTACCAGAGACTATGGCAAGTAACCTGCCGTAGAAGCCTGAATCTTGGACAGGGAAGTGACCTGCATGCGAGCAGCGAGAGCCAATCAAGAAGTCCCCCACCCGCCCTGTGACTGCAAACAGGAGACGCAACCCTGCATTCACAGATAGGCATGTGAGCAGAGAGAGTCAGCACAAAATATCTCCAAAACAAGCTGCGTTGTAAAGAAGAGGGGATGTTTCAGCCAAAATGCAGAGATGGTCGGATTTCTAAAAGTAGCTTTTTCATAAAACAGGAGACAGGTTTTAAAACAATTGTTCTGTTTTTTTATAAAGGGTTATAAAATGTAATAAAATGTGACCACAGATGCATTTTTAAAAGAACTGATACAAACACAGTAATTTTTAACGAAAATACAAGAATCCCCAGAACAAAATAAACAAAAGCAAACTTCTTGCTTCATCAAACCAAGTAATTGTTTTGTAGGGCAAATTTAAGAGATTTCCAAAGAGTATAGAGTAAAAGTGAAGAGGTGAACATATAAAAAGACGACATTAAAGGCTGATGGTAATCCTTCCATTGAAAATTAAAAAATCGAAAAACCCTGAGAGCAGAGAAAGAAGATCCAACATAAACATCACAGGTGATCCTCAAGAAAACAGATCCAAAAAAAAGTTGTGAAAATCAGACACCATTGAAGAAAATTTGGAAAGACTGAAAAGGCTTACCATATTCTCAGACATATCCATTTTAAAAGAAAATCCAACATCATAAAGAAAAACCCTAGAAAGTTCTCAGTCATTCCAAAATAGGGAAAACTGAAGTTCTGAGAAGAAACCTTTTATGTTCAAAACGCTACACCTACAAACCTGCATTTACTGTGTGAAGATCGAGGTACCTGTAGACTCAGAACACATATCATTCACATTAAGTTTCTAAAAAAATTACAGAAAAACTTACCTGAAAGCATTATACTATATGATTTCAAAAACTAAAAACAACATTGCGAGAGACATTTATAATACAAATAGCTAATGATAATCACTCCATTCAGTAAACCATAGAGAATTGCACATACATAACTGCTATGATATTTATAAAATGAAAAATAAAAACAATGAACAAAAACAAAAAAAACATAATTTTATGTAAATATAATCACTGCTAAACAACAACCCGGTTAATAATTCCAGATTGAGTTAGAGCAGTTGATTAGGAGAGGACAAGAGCAGGAAATATGTTGATGCCTCAGATCCATTCATTTAACAAATGACTGTGCGTTGAGAGTGTCAGACTCTCTCCTAGGTTCTTAGAATGCATCAGTGAATAAAAGAGATGAAACCCTCAACCCTGGTGAAATTTAGAATCGCAAGTGCCAAGTCTATATTTTATATAAAGGCAACCATTACCAGAAAGAGAGACAGAGCATAAATTCTCAAAGATGACAAAATCGAGCATGCCGTCGTCTGCACCCCCAAAGGAGAAAGGAGGGTGGGAGAGGACAGGGGAGGAAAGGAGGGGACAGAGGGAGGCAAGCAGGCGCTTGAACCTGAAGCAAAGCTTTACTTTTCACGCTGAAATACAGAATGAGAAAACACCACCTAGAATAATAAATGAAACCGCTTACTCACCCTACTGAGTGGTAAAAACAACCAATATTGGGCTAGCCATATCTGCGATGTGTTGCTTAGAAGAGTCATAAGAAAAATAAAACTAAAAAGTTAAAAATGAAGAAATAAATCTTCAAAAGAACTGTAAGTTCAGCAGTTTCACAAATATCACCAGCTATTCCTGAATATTCAAAGAATGGTTCATTTCCCTGCCATGAAATCCATTTTAAGATACATAAAGAAGACTTAGTCTACCTAATTAATTTTATGAAGACAGTATGACTATCACATAAAATCTTGATCAAAAAGTAACACCCCAAAGTCAAATATAAATAGCTCTCTAATACAGACATAACTGAAATATAACAAAATATAAGCAAGAAATTCAACAAAGTTTTAAAAGATTCTCTATGAATAACTAGAACTTCATGACACAAATTCCCACATACTCTCATACATAGGTACATGCTTGTGCAGGAGCAACCATGCAAACATTTCCCTGGTGATACAGTGGGAAAGAATCTATCTGCACTGCAGGAGACGCAGGTTAGACCCCTGAGTCGGGAAGACCTACGGAGAAGGAAATGGTAACCCATTCCAGTATTCTTGCCTGGGAAATCCCATGGACAGAGAAGCCTGGAAGGTTCATGGTGTTGCAAAAGAGCGGAACACGGCCTCGCAACTAAACAACAACCATTGCAAACAAACACCCTTACAAGAATCGTAAAATAACTTTACACTTCATACCATAACAGATGTCACAGTTGAACTTACATTAATACAAGAATACCCTCTACTCAATATTTCTAACTTGTTCTAGATGAAGTTAGTGCTGCTGCTGCTGCTAAGTCGCTTCAGTCATGTTTGACTCTGTGTGACCCCATAGACGGCAGCCCATCAGGCTCCGCCGTCCCTGGGATTCTCCAGGCAAGAACACTGGAGTGGGTTGCCATTGCCTTCGCCAATGCATGAAAGTGAAAAGTGAAAGTGAAGTCGCTCAGTTGTGTCCGACTCTCAGCGACCCCATGGACCGCAGCCCACCAGGCTCCTCCATCCACAGGATTTTCCAGGCAAGAGTACTGGAGTGGGGTGCCATTGCCTTCTCCAGCAAGTTAGTGCAGTAAAGCAATAAAGAGAAATTAATAGTATGACAATTAGAGAACATTTTTTGATTGCATAGGATGTGATTGTCAACCTCAAGACCCAAGAAAGTAAGAAAAAAACACTATTAGGCATAATTGAGTTAATTTTTTCAATATTTTAAAAAGTAAAGGTGAATATAGCTTTATATTATACAAATAATAACTGGGAAATCTAATGAATAATAATTGTTTTTATAATGTTAAAGTGAAGTGAAGTTGCTCAGTCGTGTCCGACGCTTTGCAACCCCATGGACTGTAGCCTACCAGGCTCCTCCGTCCATGGGATTCTCCAGGCAAGAGTACTGGAGTGGGTTGCCATTTCCTTCTCCAGGGGATCTTCCCGACCCAGGGATTGAACCCAGATCTCCCACATCACGGGCAGACGCTTTAACCTCTGAGCCAGCAGGGAAGGTACCCACTTAAAATACTGAGGAATAAACCCAATAAGAAATGCACCAAGCTACATAGTGCACACCACAAAATTTTATTCATAAAAGATATGAATATATGAATAGATTAAAGATGCCACTAGCTGGTAAGTTTTGAAGTTTTAAATAAATCAATCCCTTGTACAGTAATTCAATATACAATTTTCCCTAAGTCTCAAAGATCTTGTCTACTCCTTGTCTTTCATGCCATTTTATGTGCTTTTGAACTGTGGTGTTGGAGAAGACTCTTGAGAGTCCCTTGGACTGCAGGGAGATCCAATCAGTCCATTCTAAAGGAGATCAGCCCTGGGATTTCTTTGGAAGGAATGATGCTAAAGCTGAAGCTCCAGTACTTTGGCCACCTCATGCAAAGAGTTGACTCACTGGAAAAAATTCTGATGCTGGGAGGGATTGGGGGCAGGAGGAGAAGGGGACGACAGAGGATGAGATGGCTGGATGGCATCACTGACTTGATGGACGTGAGTCTGGGTGAACTCCAGGAGTTGGTGATGGACAGGGAGGCCTGGTGTGCTGCGATTCATGGGGTCGCAAAGAGTCTGACACGACTGAGCGACTGAACTGAACTGAACTGAACTGAACTGAACTATATGGTGATAAATCCCCAAAATTTACTTATCTTCCTGGCCTCTCATTTTCTACAGCCAACTTTTCATTGGACAGTTTTACTTAGATGCCCCACAAACATGTCCAACTCAGCTCTTGATCTTCCACCCAAAATGGATCCTATTCTAGAGAATCCATCTCTGTTAATGGTTACCCGTGTCTACTCACTGTGAATGTGCTCAGTGGTGTCTGACTCTTTGTGACCCTATGGACTGTAGCCCACCAGGCTCCTCTGCACATGGGATTTTCCAGCAAAAATACTGGATTGAGTCGTCATTTCCACCTCCAGGGGATCTTTCTGACCCAGGGATTAAAACTACATCTCCTGCATTGCAGGTGGAATTTTTACTGCTAAGCCATCAGAGTAGCCCATTTACTCACCATTAAACCAGAAACCGAGGTTTCGTCTTAGATTTCTTCTCTCACTTTTGTCTCCAATTTCCCATGGTATTTTATTGCTTCTATCCTCATTGGCCACCTCATGTGAAGAGTTGACTCATTGGAAAAGACTTTGATGCTGGGAGGGATTGGGGGCAGGAGGAGAAGACGACAGAGGATGAGATGGCTGGATGGCATCACGGACTCGATGGACGTGAGTCTGAGTGAACTCTGGAGTTGGTGATGGACAGGGAGGCCTGGCGTGCTGCGATTCATGGGGTCGCAAAGAGTTGGACACGACTGAGCGACTGAACTGAACTGATAGCTCCAATCTAAAAGTAATCTTTTTTAAAATTTCAGTGTAAATTGTTACACCTTTATTTCAAATATACCTCAAATATACCCTGGGTCCTTTTACTTTTCTCAATTCCATATAATATTCCAGAAATCACCCCCCAAATTAGCTCCTTGTTTCCACACCACCTACAGCACCTCAGTCCATGCATCACAAAGAGTCGGACACAACTGAGTGACTGAACTGAACTGATAGCTCCAATCTAAAAGTCATCTTTTTAAAAATATCAGTATAAATTGTTACACCTTTATTTCAAAACCTAAATATTTTCGCAATTAGCCTCAATATTATCCTAAACATTATTTCAATTAGCCTAAATATTTCTTCAAATCCATTAAAGTAAACCAAAGCCCTTGCCATTCCCCATGAGGCTCCAAAGAGCCAAACCCTTCCAGCCTTCCCTGCCTCTTCTCTTTCTTCAACAAACCGGAGTCTCTCGCACTTCAGCCTCTCGCCTTTGCTAGTCTCATGTCCAGAAAGCTGACCCTCCACCTCTTCATTACCAGCTAAGTGTTTACACCATCCTGAGGTGGTCCGCCCCATCCTTTGCCCTGACTCCATCACTCTTTACCAAAGCATCTTGATGGTTTGTTTTGTGGCATTTCATGATTTGTAATTTACATGCTTGTTGATGTTTTTATTGCCTGTCTTCCCGACTAAACTATAGCTCTTGAGAAGAATGGGTTCTTCTGGGTCTGTTTGTTCAACATTCAGCATCTAGCTCAGTGCTTTGCAATAGCGTAAAACCAGTGACAGCATCAATGAAATTTGGGTTTTAATGGAAATCTTATTTATTTTAAATTCCACCTTTTGACCAATAAATAAAATATATAACAAAAAATTAATAATAAAGAATTCTGAAGGAAAGCAATGAAGGACAGAGAACTTGGTATTCCAGAATGTTAAGAAATCAAAGACAAAATAGTAGGAAAGAATTTTAAAAATGGCAGCAGATTATTAAATAGACTAGATCATCCTGGAAAGACCCCATTATATGTAAGAACTTATATTTGATAAAAGTATTTATTATATCAATAAAAATGATACAATAATTAATAAATATATCTGGGGTAGTTGATTAGGTACTTAAAATATATATAAAATTTAATGCCAATCCTTACACTGCTTATCACAATAAATTAAACACTTACATTTGAAGTTAGTATTTTTAAACAAACTTTAAAAACACTTTAAGCTCTCAACTAACACTATCCCTTCTCTGGATACAGAAGAACTTTCTATGCATAAAAACAGTAAGAACTCAGTAGGGAAAAGATTTTATCACCAAAAAAAAAAAAGAAAAGAAAAGGAATGTTTGTAAGTCAACATTATCAAACAAATAAACTGTAAGAAGCTTTGAACATTTAAGATTAATATCCAATTTTAGGAAAAGATTAAACTGATGAGAGACTTCAAGCACATCACTAGATATCTTGGCAAATGGCACAAACAATTTGCAAAACCTGACAGCCTTGAATCCTAACTAGCTGGAGACAGGGCGGTCACCTGAGCACTGGCTCCCGGAACTGGACATGGTCTTCCTACTAATGTGCTTGGCTCGGGAGCTAGGATGACTTATTTGTCTACATAACCTTATAGGAGAGTTGTCAGGATTATTCTTTAGCAGTGGTGATGTGCTGCTGAATATAACAGAAACTGGTAAAGTGATAATTCTGCTGCTTTTTCACCTTTGGAAAAGTTGCCAGCCCCACAGGGCGTGAGAACAGTAAGAAAGTTGCATGGATATACATTTCATCTGCTTCTGCTCTGTGTAGCCATATCTTTTCTGATAAATTTTGCATCTTTTTCCAGACTGGGGCTTTATAGAATTATGTGTGTGTCACTTCTTCTGACTGATCCAAACACAACTGAAGTTCTGCTATGACTAAATAGCTAATAAACATAAGATTGCAAATTAAAGTAGCATTGAGATTCTGTTTAACAGCTATAAAGATAGCAGGTAGTAAAACATATATAATATTCGGTTTTGATTAGGAAACAGTGGGGGTCAAACTCTTAAATTCGCATATGTAAGTACTCTCATAAAATGCTAGTGGGAGTATTAACTGGCAAACTTTCTGGAAAGGAATTTGACAATATATCTCAATATGTTTCAAGAACATTGGCAAATTGTGCAACCATTATGATTATGTAGAATTTCTAATGACATGGTGACAAGTTTAGAATTAAATATGGGCAGAAACAGGGACGGGGAACAAGACGGCAGGGGAGGATGGCCCCGAGCTCATCTCCCTGCACAAACACATCAAGAGGGCATCGTTGAACTGAAAACAATCCGAGGACTGGCAGAAGCGCTCTGCAACAACTGAAGCTCACGGTCTTGTTTTTGCTGACTGTATAGAGCTTCTCCATCTTTGGCTGCAAGAATATAATCAGTCTGATTTCGGTATTGACCATCTGATGATGTCCATGTGTAGTCTTCTCTTGTGTTGTTGGAAGAGGGTGTTTGCTATGACCAGTCCGTTTTTTTGGCAAAACTCTATTAGCCTTTGCCCTCCTTCATTCTGTACTCCAAGGCCAAATTTGCCTGTTAACCAGGTATCTTTTGACTTCCTACTTTTGCATTCCAGTCCCCTATAATGAAAAGGACATTTTTGGGGGGTTCTAGAAGGTATTGTAGGTCTTCATAGAACCATTCAACTTCAGCTTCTTCAGCATTACTGGTCCGGGTATAGACTTGGGTTACCGTGATACTGAATGGTTTGCCTTGACCATTCTGTTGTTTTTGAGACTTCATCCAAGTACTGCATTTCAGACTCTTTTGTTAACTCTGACGGCTACTCCATTTCTTCTAAGCATCAGTCCTTCTGATGAATATTCAGGATTGATTTAATTTAGGACTGACTGGTTTGATCTCCTTGCAGTCCAACAGACTCTCAAGAGTCTTCTCCAGCATCAAAGTTCAAAAACATCAATTCTTCAGCACTCAGCTTTCTTTATGGTCCAACTCTCACATCCATACATGACTACTGGAAAAACCATAGCTTTGACTGTTCAGACCTTTGTTGACAAAGTAATGTCTCTGCTTTTTAATATGCTGTCTAGGATGGTCATAGCTTTTCTTCCAAGGAGCAAGTGTCTTTTATTTTCATGGCCTGCAGTCACCACCTGCAGTGATTTTGAAGTTCAAGAAAATAAAGTCTCTCACTGTTTCCATTGTTTCCCCATCTATCTGAAATGAAGTGATGCCATAATCTTAGTTTGCTGAATGCTGAGCTTTAAGCCAGCCCTTTCACTCTCCTCTTTTACTTTCATCAAGAGGCTCTTTAGTTCTTCTTCACTTTCTGCCATAAGGGTGGTGTCATCTGCATATCTGAAGTTATTGATATTTCTCCCGGCAATCTTGATTCTAGCTTGTCCTTCACCCAGGCCAGCATTTCTCATGATGTACGCAGCATATAAGTTAAATAAGCAGTGTGACAATAAACAGCCTTGACATACTCCTTTCCCAGTTTGGAACCAATCTGTTGTTTCATGTCCAGCTCTAACTGCTGCTTTTTGACCTGCATATGGGTTTCTCAGGAAGCAGGTAAGTTGGTCTGGTAGTCTCAACTCTTGAAGAATTTTCTACAGTTTATTGTGATCGACACAGTCAAAGGCTTTAGCATAGTCAATGAAGAGGTAGATGTTTTTCTAGAATTCTCTTGCTTCTTCTATGATCCAATGGATATTGACAATTTGATCTCTGGTTCCTCCGCCTTTTCTCAATACAGCTTGAACATCTGCAAGTTCTCGGCTCATGTACTGTTGAAGCCTAACTTGGAGAATTTTGAGCATTACTTTGCTCTCGTGTGAGATGAGTGCAATTGTGTAGTCGTTTGAGCATTCTTTGGCATTGCCTTTCTTTGGGAATGGAATGAAAACTGACCTTTTCCAGTCCAGTGAACACTGCTGTATTTTCCAAATTTGCTGGCATATTGAGTGCAGCACTTTCACAGCATCATCTTTTAGGAGTTGAAATAGCTCAGCTGGAATTTCATCACCCCCACTAGCTTTGTTCATAGTGACTTCCAAGGCCCACTTGACTTTGCATTCCAGGATGTCTGGCTCTAGGTGAGTGATCACACCATTGTGATTATCTGGGTCATGAAGATCTTTTTTGTACAGTTCTTCTGTGTATTCTTGCCACTTTCTTCTTAATGTCTTCTGCTTCTGTTTAGATCCATACCATTTCTGTCCTTTATTGTGCCCATTTTGCAAGAAATGTTCCCTTGGTATCTCTAATTTTCTTGATGACATCTCCAGTCTTTCCCATTCTACTGTTTTGCTCTACTTTGCACTGATCACTGAGGAAGGCTTTCTTTTCTCTCCTTGCTATTCTTTAGAAATCTGTATTCAAATGGGTATATCTTTCTTTTTCTCCTTTGCCTTTAGCTCTCTTCTTTCATCAGCTATTTGTAAGGCCTCTTCAGACAACCATTTTGCCTTTTTGCATTTCTTTTTCTTGGGGATGGACTTGATCACTGCCTCCTGTACCATGTCACAAAGCTCTGTCCATAGTTCTTCAGACACTTTATCAGATCAACAACTCCAGTCCTGAGTATATATCTGAGAAAAAACAGAAATATTAATTCAAAAATATATATGCACACCAACGTTTACTGCAGCATTATTTACAATAACCAAGATATGGAAGACACTTAATACTCCATCAACAGCCAAATGGATTAAAAAAAAAAAAACTCAGCCATGAAAAGGAACAAAATGTGCCATTTGCAACAACATGAATAAAGCTGGAAGGTATTTTTCTCTGTGAAATAAGTCAGGCAGAGAAAGGCAAATATTGTATATTAACACTTATATGTGAAATCTGAAAAGTAAAACTTTTAAATGAACATATAAAACAGAAATAGACTCACAGATATAGAGAACAAATGAGTGGTCATCTGTGGACAGAGAGTTGGGAAAGAGGCAAGATAAGGTAGGGGATTAAGAGGTACAAGGTACTATGTATAAAATAAACAAGCTGAAAGTACATATTGCACAACACAGGGAATACAGCCAATATTTTACAGTTTCAAATGGAGTATAATCCATAAAAATATTGAATATGTTGTATATCTGAAAGCATACAGTATTATAAATCAACTTTCAAAATATTTTTTAACCCAAAAAAGATAAAATATATAGGAATAAACTTAACCAAGGAGGTGAAAGACCTATATGCTGAAAATAATTAAATATTGATAAGGAAATTCAAGGTGATTCACAATGGAAAGATATCCCATACTCTTGATTAGAAGAATTAATTGTTAAAATGTCCATACTACCCAAAGCAATCTCCAGACTTAATGCAGTCACTGTTGAAATAGAGAAATGCACCTACAATATCACTACTACATATAATTGTAGTATGTGTTGATTTCCCTGAACCAAAAACCTTTGTATTGAACCTACAAATGGTCATTTTACAATATCAGTGCAACTAGGGCAAGAGATCTATCAGAAAAAATAATCAGCAGACTTCAATAGCTTGTTACAAGTTGCTACAAATATTTCTACATTCTGTAGATGAAGCCCTCCTCAGAATTAAGGCATGGGTGAACTGTGTCTAACATTTTTTATAGATAGCAGTGAACTACTTACCCCTCAGTTCACACCCACTTTTAGATAATCTATCTTAGAAACTCAAATCTCAGCCCTCAGTTCCTTGTTAAATTCCCTTTGGATACCATTCAACACTCAGGGTAAAATTTGAGCAGAAAAAGACCTTATTCACTGGCAATCAGGGCAGAATTAAGGAGTGAAAGAAGTCAAGGCAAAAATCCATAAAATGTGCTAAATTGAGTTATTAGAAATAACTAGGATAGTTATATCTAGGATAGGATAAGTTTTTATTTACCAAGACATTTCTTGAAGAAAGAACTATAAGCATTTATAAGGATGACTATGACTTCCCCTTTGATCAAAGAAGGCCAGTAATAAAGAAGGAATGGATGGAACTTTACTAATTCATATCTTCTTTTCTGTTCATGGAATATTTAAATGAGGCATCAACCTCCAGGTATCCTTCTCCATTCTTTTACCCTTCACCTTCACATCAACACATATACACAACACACACACAAACAATTGTGTCAAAGAAATTTTTAATGATCATCTATTAGAAAATGCCCAAACTTTTAGCCTGACACAGGTACATAACAGGTTATATACCTCCTGGAGGATCTAGTCTCTAGGCAAAACTAACCCAGTGAAAGGTATTCTTTGCTTGTCTGTTTTGGACATTAATGAAATGCCAGCTAAACTGAAAATTTTCAAAATATGTCTTCTACGTATATCCCATCCACAACTCTGTCCCATGACCCAATAATCAATGTTTAGTTTGCTCCTTTTCAAGTTGAAACTGAAAGCCTTTTGAGCAAAGCCATCCATGAATTTCATAGTCTTCTAGCTTCTTGCTGTATAGCATTACATGCTATACAGTGATTTTTAAGCCAAAATTACTGCAGATGGTGACTGCAGCCATGAAATTAAAAGACGCTTGCTCCTTGGAAGGAAAGCTATGATGAACCTAGACAGTATATTAAAAAACAGAGATACCACTTTGCTGACAAAAACCTGTATAGTCAAAGCTATGATTTTTCCAGTAATCATGTACAGATGTGAGAGATGGACCATTAAGAAGGCTAAGCACCAAAGAATTGATCAAACCAGAAAAGACCCTGATG
Source organism: Oryx dammah (assembly GCF_014754425.2). Lineage (NCBI taxonomy): Eukaryota > Metazoa > Chordata > Mammalia > Artiodactyla > Bovidae > Oryx > Oryx dammah. The sequence goes on along the minus strand of NW_024070203.1, from coordinate 89,162,468 downwards.
TTGTTAACGACTAAAGGCAAAAGAAGAAAGGGGCTGCAGAGAATGTGATGGTTAGACAGTATCAGCAACTCAATGGACGGAATCTGAGCAAACTGGGAGATAGTGGAGGATAGGGAAGCCTGGTGTGCTGCAGTCCATGGGATCTCAAAAAGTCAGACACAATTTAGGTACTGAACAGCAAAACCAACCATTTTTAAAGTTTAGAAAGGACAGCCCCATTCAGGGCCTCTTACTCGGCTCTCAACTTCAGTTCTGTGTTTACCTCCAAACAAACAGACAAAAAGAGCATCCAAGTTCAGCTTTGCTGTTAATTTTCTGTTCCAGTGAAAGAAACTTGGATGTAAAAATCCTCTCTGGAGTCATAATTTGCCTTTATGCATTGTGTTCTGTTTATGTTATTTTTAGATATCTTCAAAATTCTAGTTTTACCCTTACGCTTGGGAGAAAGTATTATTAACTTTTTAATGATTTTGTTTGTTAGGCTTTAAGGCTAAAAGCACCTTTTCTTTATAGATAAATAGAAAAAAGTCTGTGTAGAAGACTAGCCTTCTCTTTAGCCTTCCTGAATTATTTTTCTAATGCATTAAATTCCTTCTTGACAACTGTAGGTTTCAAAGCAAGTCAAATGAGATTAGTTCATTGTAGTTAAAATAAAAGGCTTTCTCTTTTTAAAAGTGTCAAAACTACTATCAGACACTCTCAGAAACCAAATGCATTTTTACTGACCTTTTTTCATTTTGATACTTTCTCTTTCACCTTGCTGTAACTGGCAATGCAGTGAAAGTTAGTCTATCATTTTAAAAAAAAAACAACACATCATTTCAGTATATTTTCAATTTATTAATCTTCAACCTTCATCTTTAAATAGAATATATATTCTTACTGTCTAAATCTCTCTAATGCACTGATATGGTCACATTACTTTCCTTGTTTAAAAAACAAAATTATATTACTCTTTAAAACATGAATGACTTGGCATTCCCTAAATACTCAATCCAGCATTTGACATCCAGAATTATCTGGAATCAATTTACATATCTAGGCTTCTCTGTTCCTATTTTCCTATATGTGTGTGTGCTTAGTCATGTTCAACTTTTGCAACCTTTTAGACTGTAGCCCACCAAGCTCCTCTATGCATGGGATTTTTCAGGGAAGAATACTAGAGTGGGTTGCCATTTCCGTTTTCAGGGGACCTTCCCAACCCGGAGATCAAATCTGCATCCCTTGTGTCTCCTACATTACAGGGAGGTTACCACTGAGTCATTGGGGAAGTAAAATGTTTTTAGCAAAAACAAACACACTTCAGTCTCTCATTTCATTAAAATTAAACAAACACAGTTGACTCTTGAGCAAGTCTGGTGTTAGGGTTGCCAACCCTTCACGCAGTCAAAAATCTTCATATCACTTACCGCCAGCTAAATACACAGTTCCTCCACAGATCCACTGACCACAGATCCTGGAGGACTGTAGTATTTACTACTGAAAAACATTCAGGTATAAGTGGACTTCCACATTCCTCGTTTGTGCTGTTCAAGGGCCAACTGCATTTTAAATATTTGTCTAATACCCATTGTAATTTATACACTATTCCGGCTAGAAAAGCTCTGCCTTTTCTGGGAGCTGCTAATGCTCTTATTGCCCCTTCTCATTTATATTTAATAAAACTGTGCATGTACACATACATTTATATATACCCCATTTATTATATACACCCTATTTATATACACCCTAATATAATATATTATTATTATAGAAATGAAGGTGGGCACTATTTATAATTGTTTACTCATTTGCTCTCATCCATTGTTTATAGAGAACATCCTGCAGACACAAAGGACTGTAAAACAAAATCATTTTTTAAGAATTCACAATCTAAGGAGGTTGACAGAAGCATGAACTAAAAAGTAAATACTGAATGATCCTTTTGTGCTTGTACTGAATGGTGGCAAGGGTGAGCTACTCTGAAGGATGAGGTCCACCCAAGCCAGACGTGAATCACCAAAGGGAACACTGCACAGAGCCTGGCTCCCAAGGATCAATTGTTATATCCTGGTTGGGTTGAGTGTGGATTCACTGATTTCTAGCAAGTCAGCAAGTCCCAGAATGCTGTTTCAACCTTCTTATTAGGACTCCATTCTCATTCTCTTCCCTTTTATCTAGTTTAAGCACAACCTATATATATGGCTTCATTTTAGATGTCATGATGGTTGCCTTTCACACCAGATTTAAACCACTCATACTCATACTTAATGAATAAAACATGGTTATCAAAAATCTATCAATAATTTCACTACTGTAATTAAGAAAAATGTTTCTGTCATTAAATTGTACCAAACTCTAGATTTAATTATCTTATTAATGTCATTAGTAAAGCTCATTTATCATCTATACAATGAACTAGATTAGAGTTTCATTATATAATCAACAAAACTGGCCCTTTACAAAAATTAGGGTGACTGTGAAATATTAAGTTTTCTTTCTCATGTGCCAATTGAACTGTCATTTTTATTTTTTATATGTAATTTAAATAGAGCATTTATTGACCACCTGTTGAATATAGATCCCTACTTAATAGAAGAAAACTGCAAAGTAATTCAAACCAGAATTCAAGTTATAGCCTCAAGCAAAAATAAAATAAATAAGAATGACTTTTTCCAATTTGACTTCTAGAATAAAAGCTTCCCTTTCTATGCCTGAAGAGTAGAAGAGCCAAGGATATAAATGTTTGATAACCTGAAATAAATCTGTCAGGAAAGAAATCTAGCTGCTACTTAGAGCAAAAGAGTAGCCAAAAAGGATATGAAGCAATCTGAATTCTCACTCTTGACAACTTCAAATTTATTTCAGAAGACCTCAAACCCTGGGAAGCTTCAGAATGCCTCAGTTAAATAATGTTTGATTCATTTTGGTTACCTCCCAGGATTCCTGAAGAATAGTTTTAGTAAGCGTTAGAGAACACTGAGGTAAAATGCCTTGTAACTCCTTTGAAGAGTCCATGTTGAGGCAGATGAATCAAACATATGCAGCGTGTGAGTCTCTGCGTGAGGAGTAGGCTCTACCTGGGAAGCACAAGAATACGAGTGAAGTGCTCATTTTCGGTGGATTAATAACAGTCTCATCACACAACATGTTCTAGTTTCCTTCATAACAGCAGCCTCAGCACAAGCTATAGACATTGGATCAACATATGTTTGGGGGAAATGCTGATCCAGAAGCCACCTGAGAGAGCTGGCCACGGGCACAGCCGGCATCAAATATGGCCGTGTTAAAACCATGGTGTGTTGCTGATCCCGTTCAGGACGCCAACTGTCTTGCATTTGCACTTTTCGCTGAACCCAGGGTAGGCAAGGCGCAAGCCAAGAGGCTGGAAGAAGACACGAGGAGCCGGAGGGCCCGCAGACACGTTCATTCTCTCCTGGCTGACGCAGCAGCCATAACATTACCTCAGACGACACAACCATGGGGTCGCGCCAAGGTAACCCCAGTGAGGCTGGAGCCAGAGCTCTCGTGGCGAAGCCCATACAGGTGTACCTCACAAGGAAGGACCACGGCCAAGCACGCACCTCGTGACACACACGCACAGTGCTCTGTGTGGTCTCAGCTGGCGCAGAACCGTGCAAAGTCACGGTCCGCAGAACATGGGGCAGGAGGGCGTAAGCGCGTGGGCGACAGAGCCCGACCGGCGCCATCTTACTGATTTCCTCACACACGGACCTGCGGACCTGGAGCTCACAGAGAGCGCAGCAAGGAGTCCAACGGCTGGGCCCCCCGCTCTGTTCACTCACCCTAACGTACCTGAAGTGTATCTCTGTACAATCTCCTTGGCTTGTGAGCAACTCAGAGGAAGAGAATGCGAGAGGAATCCCAGCTGACGTGTGTAGAATCAGCCAACTTAAATAGTAACATCTAAATATAGCTGAAGAACTTCTGGGTTAAACTTAGCACCTAAGAGTTAGAAATTAATTTTCTGCAGCTCAGGAATAAGTGAACAAAAATATGTTCAGTCATAAAAGAAAATCTTACATTTTCATCTTTGAGATATATGTTGTGCTTAGTCACTCAGTCCTGTCCGACTGTTTGCCACTCCATGGACTGTAGCCCGCCAGGCTCCTCTGTCCATGAGGATTCTCCAGCCAAGAATATGGGAGTGGGTTGCCATGCCCTCCTCCAGGGGATCTTCCCAACCCAAGGATCGAACCCAGGTCTCCTGAATTGAAGGTGGATTCTTTACCATCTGAGTCACATATGGTCTTTTAACTACAAAAGCTATGATAGTAATATCTAACTGGTCCTGTTAGTATACAAGATTTTAAGTAAAGTCATGAGAAGTTTCAACTAATCTAGTCTCTGAAATATAAAGTACCTAAAAGTTATTTTAAGCCATATTTCTTGAAACAATAAAATGATTTGGTGAGAAAGTGAAAAATTAAAAGGAATAAAATTATTCTTCCATGCAATTCAGCTATTTTGATCACAAATTTAGGCAAAAACTGTAAAATACTTTGTTACAGTTTTCTTATTAGTTTCCAAATATACTATGCTGTCATTGGCTAAAATAATTTGTATTCAAACATTCATTTTATTCATTAATTCAGTCAATGTGTTATTATGAAACCCCAAGAAGATCAGGCACTGAGGCTATAGAGACATAATCTCTCCCTGCAGGGATCCTATGATCTCATAGGGAGACAGATATGTACACACATAATTATAATGCCATCTGATAAATGTAGCAGTACAATAATGAATGACGTATAATGGTAGTGCAGGTTCAGTTTGGCTTGAGACAGTTAGCTAGCACTAGCCAGGCAGAAAAGGAGACCACGGCAAGCAGCAGGAAAGCATATGGAGGTCGGCAGCAGTGGCATTTCCAGGAACCGATGAAAGAATAAGGATAATTTTACATTTGGTCTCTGCAGTACTTCTATGATTGTTTCCAGGGAAGCCAGAAGCCATGGCTTCTTTCTTGACCCTTGGTCAAGAAAGAAAAAAATTGTCATAGCTAGTGATTAAAATGTGCTGTTTAAAATCTAAAAATCCCCAAGGCATTTTTTTATTAGCTTGTCTACACTGTTTATTGAAAATGAACAGACTCCCTCCCAGTCAAGATGGAGTCACAGGAACTGGAACTAAAAACCTAACAAGATATATGAGACAATAGCTTTTGACATAGTTAAATAAAAAATGGTGTCCTGAGATTTAGGAAGTAAATGGTGTCCTAAGATTTAGGAAGTAATAAGTCCTAAAATTGCCCCAGTTTGCTGTCCGGAGATAAGTTTCTAGGTGATGGCAGAGACGAGCAGCATAGGCAAAACCCTAGGTTAGTGTACATGAATTGAAGACGTGGTATTGGGCTGTGCGTGAAGAGGCAAGAGCTGCACAGACAGACACCTCCAGAAACCATTCGAGACTCTTCCTTAAAGACTGAGTTGAGTGCTAGTGAGCACTTGCATATGTGGAAACTACGTGAGTTTGAAGAATAACCATCCCCCAGAAAGAACTGTGCCCAGGAATCTCATAGCACTTGCAACTGTGTCAATACCCAGCGGTTACAGTGGGAAACTTCACAATTCACTGGATATAAATTATAGAAGTAAAAGAGATCTTGCTTCAGAAGTGGGGAAAAATTATCCCCAGGCTAAACGTGGTTCAGTTCAGTTCAGTTCAGTCGCTCAGTCGTGTCCGACTCTTTCCGACCCCATGAATCACAGCACGCCAGGCCTCCCTATCCATCACCATCTCCTGGAGGTCACTCAGACTCACGTCCATTGAGTCCGTGATGCCACCCAGCCATCTCATCCTCGGTCATCTCCTTCTCCTCCTGCCCCCAATCTCTCCCAGCATCAGAGTCTTTTCCAGTGAGTCAACTCTTCGCATGAGGTGGCCTAAGTACTGGAGCTTCAGCTTTAGCATTATTCCTTCCAAAGAAATCCCAGGGCTGATCTCCTTCAGAATGGACTGGTTGGATCTCCTTGTAGTCCAAGGGACTCTCAAGAGTCTTCTCCAACACCACAGTTCAAAAGCATCAATTCTTCGGCGCTCAGCCTTCTTCACAGTCCAACTCTCACATCCATACATGACCACAGGAAAAACCATAGCCTTCACTATACGGACCTTAGTCGGCAAAGTAATGTCTCTGCTTTTGAATATACTATCTAGGTTGGTCATAACTTTTCTTCCAAGGAGTAAGCGTCTTTTAATTTCATGGCTGCAGTCACCATCTGCAGTGATTTTGGAGCCCCCAAAAACAAAGTTTGACACTGTTTCTACTAAATGTGTTGTACCACCTATTAAAAATTAAACAAAGACTCAAAGATCAGCATGCTTTGTGGCATGGAATCAAAAATCATCAGACATGGAAAATACAGAAGGCATGGCCCATAATGAGGAGGAAAATGAATCAAATGAAACTGAACCAAAAATGATACAGATAACAGAGATAATGGGCAAAGATATCATAATAGTTATTATATTGCATTCCTTATGTTCAAGAAGCTAGAAGAAATTTTCATGTGCTAAGTAGAGACATGGAAGATATTTTTAAACTCCCAACTCAAACTTCTAAAAATGAAAAAAATACATTATCTGAGATTTGACAAAAACGTACACTGAATGGAATTAAATTAACAACAGGTTAAGCATGGTAGAAGAAAAGATTACTGAATCTGAATGCATATCAATAGAAACTATTGAAGACTTCCATATATTATAAAAAGATACATTAATAGTTTGCACCTGATTTCATCAGTCATATGGTGTGGCTTTTAGCAAAGGGACTATCGGCTTGTTAAAAGACCCCCATCAAATTGTGATTTGACTCCCTTAAGACCAAGGTATTTTGCACTCTCTTGGTGGTTTGCAATCTGAAGAAGAAGCATATTTTGTGGAAAAAATAAAGAACCAAAAAGCCCTATGAGCTGTACCTAGATGTTTCACACCTTTCTGATATTTATGTGTCATCTTTCTCCTGCTATGCCAATATTCTTTATTAAAGTCTTAGATGGCTATACCCTGTGTAGTTTTGTGTTTAACTGTGTAACACTGTGTAATGAAAGGAAAATATAGGTTTTTTTTGAGGAAGGGGAAGTAGATTATGATCAATTAAAAAAATGATAATTTAAGGTGGGATGAAAGGATATAAACAGATTGGCATTTTGTTTCTTGTGTGAAAAAGTGTTAGTTGCTCAGTCATGTCCAAATCTGTGATCCCATGGACTGTAGCTGCCAGGCTTCTCTGCCCATGGAATTCTCCAGGCAAGAATGCTGGATTGGGTTGCCATTCTCTTTTCCAGGGGATTTTCCCAACCCAGGTATCGAACCCAGGTCTCCTGCATTGCAGGCAGATTCTTTACCTTCTGAGCCACCAGAGAAATAGAAATTTAAGAAAGACAACATAGTGAGGTGGGTAAAAATACAGACCCGAGGATCAGAACTCCTTTGGCCATCACCTAGTTGTATGACATTAATTCTGGAATGAATAAACAAAGAAAATTGAACAATTCAATAGGGAGAACAATGCCATACAAATGTAAAATAAATCTCTCCTCTTAAATCACTAAATAGACTCAGAATCATCTACTGTATCTTGAAAGTGAAAGTCGATCAGTCACGTCCGACTCTTTGCAGCACCATGGACTACAAGGTCCATGGAATTTAGGCCAGAATACTGAAGTGGGTAGTTCTCTTCTCCAGGGGATCTTCCCGACCCCGGGATGGAACCCAGGTCTCCCACATTGCAGGCAGATTCTTTACCAGCTGAGCCACAAGGGAAGCCCAAGAACGCTGGAGTGGGCAGCCTATCCCTTCTCCAGCAGGTCTTCCAGACCCAGGAGTCGAACCAGGCTCTCCTGCATTGCGGGCGGATCTATACCAACTGAGCTATCAGAGAAGCCCCCAACAGTGAAAGTCATTCAGTCATGTATGACTCTTTGCAACCCCATGGACTATATGGTCCATGGAATTCTCCAGGCTAGAATACTGGAGTGGGTAGCTATTCCCTTCTCCAGGGAATCTTCCCAACTCAGGGATGGAACCCAGGTCTCCCACATTGCAGGCAGATTCTTTACCAGCTAAGCCACGACTGTATCTTGGATGACTGCAAAATGAAAGAAAAGAGAACAATTTATATCACTATATTAGCCTAGAGGTTTTGAATATTAATAAGCCATTGGTACCTGCTTCACTAGCTCAAGTGTTATCTATGTACATCAGGTTGTTAATATTAATAACTCAGTAAATTTAATGCTATTTCTTAATTTCAGCAGTAAGGAGGTCAAAAGACTTTGCATTTTAAAATATTCTGTCTTCAAAGCACACTTTGAAAGTGAAAAACTATAATTATAGTTAATAAAAACAGAATTTATTAAGAAGCTTTTGGAGGGAATGACAAAGTGAGAACTGTGAAAGGTTTCAAGTTTTATGTGAATATGTTGACCTGTTATTACTTTATTGATACTGAAAAAGACACAAGGCTTCTGAGTCAAGACACAAAAGCCTATATTATTTATGCCACAAGGCCTCCCTGGTGGCTCAGACAGTAAAGAATCTGCCTGCAATGCAGGAGACCTGGGTTCGATCCTTGGGTTGGGAAGATCTCCTGGAGAAAGGAACTGCTGCTGCTGCTGCTGCTGCTGCTAAGTCGCTTCAGTTGCGTCCGACTCTGTGTGACCCCATAGACGGCAGCCCACCACCGTCCCTGGGATTCTCCAGGCAAGAACACTGGAGTGGGTTGCCATTTCCTTCTCCAATGCATGAAAGTGAAAAGTGAAAGTGAAGTCGCTCAGTCGTGTCCGACTCTTCGAAACTCCATGGACTGCAGCCCGCCAGGCTCCTCCGTCCTTGGGATTTTCCAGGCAAGAGTACTGGAGTGGGGTGCCATTGCCTTCTCCGGGAGAAGGGAACTACCCACTCCAGAATTCTTGCCTGGGGAATGCCATGGACGGAGGAGCCTGGCGGGCGGCAGTCCCTGTGGTCATAAAGAGTCGGACACGACTCTCTTCCGCTTATGCCACAACGTGCAGTGTGATCTCCATATCTAGGCTTGCCAGTTCCCTTTGGCCCAAGTGCTGGCGATCAGCTGAGGCCGCAGTGGATGCCGTCTATACACTTGGCTTCTGTCACAGCTGAGGAACCCAACGCTTAGGCAGCTAAAATCTCTAATCAAGAGTGGCAAGGAAACCTACTTTTTGTCCTCTGAGGAGCCATCTCTTTCATGCTGGACAGTATAAAAGTTCACCTTTTCTTTGGAAAGCGACACTACATCTATCTTCCAAGGCTGTTCACTCTAAAAACATTCTTGGAAAGATAATCTAGAACACAGGCTGCCAGTGCCTCTGTTTGCAAAACATTTATAAGCAAAAAAGACCCACAAGAACTGTCTCTTAACAATTCCTTAGGGTATTTTAACACCTAATAGCTTACCTTCTATTTTGCCCAATTAAAACTAAGTATATTGGCTGAATGTAAAATGAAAATGACATAAATTCAAAGTGGGAAACAAACGCAGAACCTGACCAACCACACTGCCTTGTCACCATCGTATCTGCTCCTCCCTGCCCTTATGTACCACCTCTGGCAAGGTCTTAGTCATAGCTGGCAATTCCCTGAGGGACATGTTGTTAAATCTCTCAATGCTTCAATCTTCTATTAATTGCAGTTTTGCTCAGGGCAGTGGTGAAAGGTGGTAAAGTCCAAAGAGGTAATGTTGGCATCCATAGAGGAGTTGATGAACAAGAAACACAGGTTGTTTCAGGGTCTACGGTAGCCAGTCGATGAAAATAGCTGAAGAAATAATGTCTGAGCAAGATGATGGACAAAAACTACCAGCTTTCATGAAAATTGTCATTAAAAATCCACTGCAATGTAGGCCCTATTTTGGATCTGGAAACACAATAGTGTTTAGAGCTTACAGATTAATGGAGCTTATAGTTTAAATGACAAGAAATAGAAACAATCTCAAGGAAGAAAAACAAAGCTGGAGATACCATACTCCCTGACTTCAAACTATATTACAAAGCGACAGTAATCAAAACTATATGGTATCAGCACAAAAACAGACATAGATCAATGGAAAAGAATAGATCAGTGTAAAAGAATAAAGAGCCCAGAAATAAACTCAAACCTATGTGGTCAATTCATTTATGCCAAAGGAGCAGATAATATACAGTGGAGAGGAGACAGTCTTTTCATTCAATAAATGATGTTGGCAAAATTAGACAGGTATGTTCAAAAGAATGAAACTAGGCCACTTTCTCACACCACATATAAAGATAAATTCAAAGGGGATTAAAGACATAAACATCAGACCTGAACCCATAAAACTCCCAGAAGAAAGCATAGGCAATATGCTCTTTGCTATCAGTCATACGAGTTTCTTTTTGTATCTATCACTTCACATAAGGGCATTAAAAGAAAAAATAAACAAATGGATCTGCATCAAACTGAAAAACTTCTGAACAAGAAAGAAAATCATCAACAATATGAAAAGGCAAACAACTGGATGGGAGAAGATGACTGCAAGTAAATAGCTAATAAGAGGTTAATATACAAATGTAAGTTTCCCAGGCGGTGCTAGTGGTAAAGAACCTGTCTGCCAATGCAGGAAAGACATAAGAGATATGGGTTTGAACCCTAGGTGGGGGCTTCCCTCGTGGCTCAGCTGGTAAAAATTCCACCTGCAATGCAGGAGACCTGGGTTCAATCCCTGGGTTGGAAAGATCCCTTGGATAAGGGAAAGGCTACCCACTCCAGTATTCTGGCCTGGAGAATTCTATAGTCAGAGGAGCCTGAAGGGCTGCAGTCCATAGGGTCATAAATAGTTGGACAAGACTGAAGCAACTTAGCAAGCGTGCACGCATCTAAAATATAAATATAAAAGTATAAATAACTCACAAAATTCAATATGAAAAAACAAACAAGTTCATTAAAAAATAGGCAGAGGACCTGAACCTTTACCAAGGAAGACATATAGATGGCCAACAGACACATGAAAACATAATAACTATCACAAGTCATCAGGGAAATGCTCATCAAAACTACAGTGTGCAATCACTCATACTTGTCATGGTGACTATTATCAAAAAGACAGAAATAACAAGTATTGGCAAACGAAAGTCACTCAGTCACATCTGACTCTTTAAGACCCCATGGCCTGTATAGTCCATGGAATTCTCCAGGCCAGAATACTGGAGTGAGTAGCCTTTCCCTTCTCCAGGGGATCTTCCCAACCCAGTCTTTCCCAATTGAATCCAGGTTTCCTGCATTGCAGGCGGATTCTTTACCAACTGAGCTATGAGCGAGGATGTAGAGAAAAGGGAACCCTCTTGCACTGTTGGTGAGAAAATCCCCACAGAGGAGCCTGGCAAGCTACAGTCCATAAGGTCACAAAGAGTTGGACACGAATGAATCGACTGAACACATAAAACAGTTACAAACATGTAGGTATTAATCAGACTGTAGCAACAATCAGTTTAAATGTGAATTATCTAAATATACCAATTAAAAACAGATGATCAGGGTAGATAACTAAGCAAGACCCAACTATATGTTTTCTGTAAGAAACTTGCTCTTAATATAAAGAGAAGGATTAGAAGTTATAGGATGAAGAAAATTATATCTCAAACAAAGTAGACTTCAGAACACTGAAAATTATCAGAAATAAAGAAGGCTGATGCATAATTTCTAAAAGTTCAATTCTACCAGAAGACCAAAATTTAAACAATCTTTAAAATGCATGCACCTGTGACAAAGTGTCAAAATACTTGAGGCAAAAACTGATAGAACCCCAATGAGAACTAAATAAATTCAGTGTCATAGTTGGAAACTTCAACACACCTCTTTCTGTAATTAATATAGATCCAGCTGGCAGAAAACCAGTAAGGATACAGTTGAACTGAATAGCACCATTAATCAATTGGATATTGACATTGATAGACTACTTCATCCCACAACAGCATAATATACATCCTTCTAGAGCCCACACGGAACTAAAATAGAGCAAATTCTGGGTCATAAAACACACCCTAACAAATTCAAAACAATAGAAATCATGTATTATCAGAACAATGGGATTAAACTAGAAACAAGAGAAAGCTTCAAATTCCCACAATATTTTGAGAAAAAATATATGCTTCTATATTTTAAAAACAGGTCAAAGATTAAGTTTCAAAACATTTAAAAACTATTAGGACTAAATAAATTTGAAAATACATTTTATGAAAACTGGGGGTGTGCTGTGAAATCAGTGTTTAGAAGGAAATTTGTAGCATCAAATACATGTATTAGGAAATAAGAAATATCTGAAACAATCTTAAGTTTCCATCTTAGGCAACTAGAGAAATAAGAAGCAACAGGAAAAAAAAAACAGTAAAAATTAAAACAGAAACCAATGAAATTGAAAATCGAACAGAGGAAGTCAATGAAATCAAAAGCAAGTTTTCAAAAAGATCAATAAAATTGATAAACCACTACCCATTATAAACAAGAGAGTAAGAGGGAATACAAAAAATTACTAATTTAAACAATGAATGGGGAATTCTCTGGCAGTCCAGTGGTTAGGACTTGTTGCTTTCACTTCAGAGGTCTGAATTCGATCCCCAGTCGAATTCAGGGATTTTGGGGACTCCCAAAATCCACACAAAGAGAAACCAATAATTTGAATAGGCCTAGCCCTTGATGAGGGCGAAGGAGGAGGGTGAAAGAGATGGCTTAAGACTAAATATTAAAAAATCTAATTCAAGTCGGTGATGCCATCCAACCATCTCATCCTCTGCCATCCCCTTCTCCTCCTGCCCTCAATCTTTCCCAGTATCAGAGTATTTTCCAATAAGTCAGCCCTTCACATCAGTTGGCTAAAGTATTGGAGCTTCAGCTTCAGTATCAGTCCTTCCAGTGAATATTCAGAACTGATCTCCTTTAGGATGGACTGAGTGGATCTCCTTGCAGTCCAAGGGACTCTCAAGAGTCTTGTCCAACACCACAGTTAGAAAGCATCAATTCTTCAGCACTCAGCTTTCTTTATGGTCCAGCTCTCACATCCATACATGACTACTGGAAAAAACACAGTTTTGACTAGGTGGACCTTTGTTGGTAAAGTAACATCTCTGCTTTTTAATATGCTGTCTACGTTTGTCATAGCTTTTCTTCCAAGGAGCAATTGTCATTTAATTTAATGGCTGCAGTCACCATCTGCAGTGATTTTGGAGTTCAAGAAAATTAAGTCTATCACTGTTTCCATTGTTTCCCCATCTATTTGCCATGAAGTGATGGGACTGGATGCCATGATCTTAGGTTTTTGAATGTTGAGTTTTAAGCCAACTTTTTCACCATCCTCTTTCACCTTAATCAAGAGGCTCTTTAGTTCCTCTTCACTTTCTGTCATAAGGGTGGTATCATCTGCATATCTGAGGTTATTGATATTTCTCCTGGCAATCTTGATTCCAGCTTGTGCTTCAACCAGCCCAGCATTTTGCACATGATGTACTCTGCATATAAGTTAAATAAGCAAGGTGACGATATACAACCTTGATGGATTTCTTTCCCAATGTTGAACCAGTCCATTGTTCCATGTCTGGTTCAAAGTGTTGCTTCTTAACCTGCATACAGATTTCTACGGAGGTAGGCCAAGTGGTCTGGTATTCCCATCTCTTGAAGAATTTTCCACAGTTTGTTGTGATCCACACAGTGAAAGGCTTTGGTATAGTCAATAAAGCAAAGTAGATGTTTTTCTGGAACTCTCTTGCTTTTGTGATGATCCAGCGGATGTTGACAATTTGATCTCTGCTTCCTCTGCCTTTTCTAAATCTAACTTGAACATATAGAGGTTTGGCGAAAGAGAGAAATTTGGAAGGCACTTTTGGCAATAAAAAACTGGCTAAGTAAACCTTGCAGCTAGAGCCTAGTTTTGGGTTTGGGGAAACTGGGGACACCAAAAGGTCTATCTCGATCTAGAATCTACCTGCAGTGCAGGAGATGCAGAACACATGGGTTCGATCTGCGGGTCGGGAAGATCCCCTGGAGGAGGGCACGGCAACCCACCCCAGTATTCTTGCCTGGAGAATCCCACGGACTGAGGAGCCTGGTGGGCTACAGTCTACAGAGTTGAAAAGAATCAGACACGACTGGAGTGAATGAGCATGCACGGACTCCCTAAATCGCAAATGAAAGTTTGGGGGGAAAGCATTTTTTCCTTGATGATTTTCTGTCCCTTTAAGAATAAAAGATTTGGCATGTAGATATTGTCTTTCTTTGATAAGGCATGAGAAGGAAAATAAACAAAGAAATCACAGCAGCCTCTAGGAAACTTGATAACATCCAGATTAGCATTGAAGGTATGTGAGAAATAGGAGGGCTTTCAATGAAACCCTGAAGCATTACTACCTGGATGATTTTTTTCCAAGTGAAGGCATAGAGGTATTAGCTAGCTTCATCAACTGGAATAATAAAGAATGCACTGCATAAATCAATTATAATAAAGAATCTACTTCCAGTGGGAATGGATGTCAATAACGTATGGGGTTAGGAACAACAGGATGTTGTGGGACAACCATGTTATTTATTTCTTGGAGGTCCTAGACACCCTCAGCCTTTAGGTTTTCTCGTTGATAAAATGAGAGTATTACAGAGGCTAGGACAAGAGAACAGTGAGGCCGTGAGCCTTGTGGTATTTTATTATGGATTTTATCAGTGTGCCTTAAAGGGTACTGATTAATTCTGGGAAGAGGTTTGGAGGGATCTGTTTAAATCTTTTTTTTTTTTTTAATTAATTAATTAATTTTTTTTTTATTTTACTTTACAATTCTGTATTGGTTTTGCCATACATTGATATGAATCCACCACGGGTGTACATGCGTTCCCAAACATGAACCCCCCTCCCACCCCCTTCCCCACAACATCTCTCTGGGTCATCCCCGTGTACCAGCCCCAAGCGTGCCATATCCTGCATCGGACATAGACTGGCAATTCGATTCTTACATGATATTATACATGTTTCAATGCCATTCTCCCAAGGTCACCTTTGAATTTTGTCATCATTAATTGGAGATTTTGTCCATAGCGGAGTTGGTAGATGATTCAACGGGGACAAATAAGCAGTGTTTCTAAATCAGGTCTAGTACTGTCAGAACAAACGAAAGATGGCAAGGGGTCACTTAATCCACCTGGTCGGGTACTTCCATGACTACTGTCAAATACCAGAGTTCTTCCTCCCAGTGAGGAAGAAATTCCAGCATGGTACTTTTCTGAGAAGTCCCTTGGCCTAATAAATGAGTGGGCAGATAAACTAAGGAGGATATGGTGTGTATCTCTCAAAGGACCTAATTAAAAAGCTAGTGATTGCCGAAGCCTGGTCATATGAGTTAACTGAATGATCTCCCAGTTTTTATTCCAGAGAACTTATTGGGTTTAATTGAATCAGTGATTTTCATCCAGTGCTATACCTGGTCTTACCAACAAGCGTACAAACTAGCTGATGTAAGTTAGAAAAACCAGGCTGATAAATCTGAATGACGATATTAGACTCGTCAGCAAATATGTGA
This sequence comes from Oryx dammah, assembly GCF_014754425.2. NCBI lineage: Eukaryota > Metazoa > Chordata > Mammalia > Artiodactyla > Bovidae > Oryx > Oryx dammah. Next base: position 89,146,935 of record NW_024070203.1, on the reverse strand, counting down.
GAACATGTGATTACTTTGAAAAAATCTTTGCCTATGGCTCACAGTTAAACATTAGTCAGGGCGTGTAAGAAATTAAGGACTTGGCTTCAAGGTCCTCAGAAGGCTGCATTTTAAGAGATATGTTCTGATAAATTCAGTAGGAAAAGATGTGGGGAGAATTTCAACCAAAAAAAGGCAACTTGAGTGAGAGACCAATGTGGGGAAGCTGAGTGCTTGGAGGAGGTGTAGGCTGTGTAAGAGAAAGGAGAAAGATGGGTGTGAGCACAGGTCCAGGGGGAGGAGCTGGAAGTTTTGGGAGCCATTTCCTCTTTCCTTCCTCTTTTATCTTAGTTAAACTTAAAATTTTATTTTGCAGAGAAGCAAGTTTAGATTCCTGATGACGTCAAGAGGACTCAAAATACCAATCGAAATAGCATTCCACTGAGTTCTGGACATTTTTGAGCAATTATAGTCCAACTTGGGTTTTTAGAAAATTAATCTTGGGGATTTCAAAAGTTCCCCACAACGATCATCAGTATTCTTTTAAACTGCCTTTGGTCAGGTCACTTAGTTTAATTAGAAATACCCAAAGGAAGGCTTTCAATTCTTAAATGTAAAATCAGCTGGACATCCCATAGGGGAGACACCTTCAAAATACTTAGATAACTGACATCCCATTTCTCAGAGGGTTTTTTTTTTAATATATATAGAGTAAAAGATCAATTTTTAGACAGCTCATACAGCTCAATTTAAACCACTTGCAAGCTTAAATATTAGCTGATTTTTAAAAAACAGTTGGTCCCCTAGGAGGCAGGTCAAAGGATTTCTTAGCTGATTTCCCAGAATATAGCCTCTTCCAACAGAATAGGCTAAAGCCTGGACACCCAACACAAAATAGGCTAAAGGCTGAAACACCCACACTGGGCTTTTTCACTTTTTCAGAGCTTTTTCAGTGAAAAAGCCCAGTTTCCAAAGAAATAGGCTGAAGGTATTTTCACATAGCTTCACCCTCGTGGGTCAGAGAGTGAAGAATCCACTGCAATGCAGGAGACCCAAGTTGAGTCCCTGGGTCGGGAAGGTCCCCTGGAGAAAGAAATGGCTCCCCACCCCAGTGTTCTTGCTTGGGGAATCCCATGGACAGAGGAGCCTGGTGGGCTACAGTCCACGAGGTCTCTAAAGGTCAGACACGACCGAACAACTAACACTGCTATGCTACTACCCAGTAGAAGCAGTCAGATCTCAAAATCAGATTAAAGTACCACATTCGTGCTTGCATATAGAACAAGGCTTCAGCCAGAAAGATGAAAACTTAAAATCAATCTCAGATGAAACCTGGAGAGCTTCACCAGTATATTTTCCTTAGTAATTAAAGGAGGAAAAAAAAAAAAAACAAAACCTGGAATGCTTCAAACACAAAGAGGGCATGAACTCAGGTCCAGGAGAAAGACCCACTTTCAAACTCCAGGGTCAATGAGAAAAACAGTGAGCAAGAGCTGTTTCCCCACTGGTCCCAGAGTCTGCGGATCTTCTTTGCTCACTACAAATGCTAAAGAAATACTAACCGGAATAAACAGGCTCCAAAAGATATATATATATATTTTTTAGAACACTGAATCACGTGCAAGTTCCCGCATGGCAAGGGGAAAAGAATGTATTTATTGAGAGGAAAAGGAATTTGGGAGGGCTATAGTAAACAAAGAGTCCATGGCATCTCAAGGGCTGAGTCCAGCTTAATGTGAGTACGTATTTAAAAAAAGGAGTTTGTGCCAAGGTGCCATGGTGTTTCAATACTTTATTAAAAATAATGCTCAGAAATTCAAAATAAATGATTTAAACACATAGAAGACATGCAAAGTTTTTGATCTCATTATGTCTTCACTCGTTCATTTGTTTGTTCTTTCATTTATATTTATGAGATGTCATTCGGTACTAATCATTTCCAGATTAAAAGACAAGTGTCCATCATTTTCAACTGTTCAAGTCATTTTTTTATGTGTGTTTCTGCCTGAGAGGGAGAAAATGTATTTTATAATCCCAACCAAGCTGATAAGATTTACTCATATTTCTGACAAGTAAAATATATGCTGCCTTTTTTTGTGTGTGTATTTCCTTTGCTTAAATCTTGCAAATAATTTGTTTAAGAAACTTGCTTTTAGAACTTAAAATCTCCCAGTTATTCTGATAAGGCAAGTGTAGGAAATAGTTAATGAATCATTAATCATTTTATAATCATTCTATCAAATAGTATATTATAAAAAGTCATAAACTAGCATTAGTAAGATGTTATCAAATTCTTTTGAAAATACTGTTTTTTGAGAATGGGCAACCATCCACTACATTATTAAGTTTATAATCTAAACACAGAGACACTGAAGAGTTCAGATCTTTGATTTAAAGACAGAAAATGAATTCTCCCAAATGATATTAATCTCAGAACTGCAGTAGCTATTTTCCAAATTCAGGTCCTGTAACAAACTTGCTGTGCTTACACTGTGAAAATGAAATGGATTTTTTTAAACAAGCACATCATAACCTGTGCATCCAAGTATGTGTTACTACTCAAAATGGTCATGTTAAAATATTTTCAATTTATTGCAAAAATGTTACTATTCCTCCAAACATTTATTATAGCAGGACTAAATACAAGTCTCTACTTCTTCACATTGATCACTGAGGAAAGCTTTCGTATCTCTCCTTGCTATTCTCTGGAACTCTGCATTCAAATGGGTATATCTTTCCTTTTCTCCTTTGCCTTTAACCTCTCTTATTTTCCCAGCTATTTCTGAGGCCTCATCAGACCATCATTTTGCCTTTTTGCATTTATTTTTCTTGGGATGGTCTTGATCACTGCCTCCTGTACAATACAAACAAGTAAGAGTAGATCAGTCTAAATCGTTTCTGCTCAGCGAAGGAAACCACCAACAAAATGAAAAGGCAGATTACGGAATGAGAGAAAATAGTTGCAAACTGCATATCTAATAAGAGGTTAATGTCAAAAAATGCAAGGAACTCCTACCACACAAAGCAAAAAACAAACCAGTTAGGGCATGAATAGACATTTTTCTGAATCAGACATACAAGTGGCCAACAGGTATATGAAAAGGTGCTCAACATCACTAACCATCAGGGAAATACAAATCAAAATCACAATGAAGTCTCATCTCACACCTGTTAGAATGGCTCTCATCAAAACGGCAGGAGACAGAAAATACTGACAAGGATGCAGTTAGCGGGAATGTAAACTGGTGCAGCCGCAGTGAAAACAGTATGGCGTTTCCTGGAAAAAGTAAAAGGGAAAGTCACCCAGTCGTGTCCGTCTCTTTGTGACCCCATGGACTATACAGTCCATGGAATTCTCCAGCCAGAATACTGGCGTGGGTAGCCTTTCCCTTCTCCAGGGATCTTCCCGACCCGGGATTGAATCCCGGTCTCCCGCGTTGCAGGAGGAGGATTCTTCACCAGCTGATTTCCTCAAGGTAGTAAATATAGAACTATGATATGATCCAGCAGTGCCACTTCTGGGCTTCCAAAGGAGACTTTCCAGGTGGTGCTCTTGGCAATACAGGAGATGCCAGAGATGCAGTCTTAATCCCTGCGTCAGGAAGATCCCCTGGAGGGAGGCACGACAACCCCCTGGAGGGAGGCACGACAACCCCCTCCCGTATTCTTGCCTGGAGAATCCCAGACAGAGGAGCCTGTCGGGCTACGGCCCATGGGGTTGCAAAGAGTCAGACACAGCTGAGCAACAGAGCACACACAGGAAAAATTAATAATCTTTGCACCAAATATAGTGGAAAATGATTTTCCTCAAGAAGGGTAGGACAAGCCTTTCACTTCTAGGTTTGGCTTTTCTGCAGTTGTTGCTGCTTCCATTACAAACTTCATATGTCAGTAAAGCAAGAATCATGCACAATTCAAACTTAGGGCTCCAGCTTCCCAACTACATATCTTTATAAGCAGCACAGAAATAATGAGTGGCAGTAGGTGAACCTGCTTCTAATTTCAGGCTAGACAATGACTAGGTTGGTTATAATTACAATAAAAATTTGATGTTGTACATAGAGTAACCTACAATATTTTCCCTTTTCTGTTTGGTTGACACATGAAATTTTTATGTTCAATTTTTGGATAAAAAGGTCAAAATCTATTCTATGGAAAATCTGTTGCTGTTTAGTTGCTCAGCTGTTTCGGACTCTTTTGCAACCCGATGGACTGTATCCCAGCAGACTCCTCTGTCCATGGAATATCCCAGGCAAGAATATGGAGTGGGTTGCCATTTCCTTCTCCAGGAGATCTTCCGACTCAACAACTGAACACACGTCTCCAGTTCTGGCAAGTGGATTCTTTAGCACTGAACCAGCAGGGAAACCGTTATAAAAGAAAGGTCAATGTCGGTGCTTTTAAAATTTTGATATGCATACTCATCACTTAGGGATTGTGCTAAAATATATGTCTTATACAGCATATCTAAGGAAAGGGTTGAGTTCTGCATTTTAACACGCTCCCAGATGAGGCTGATGCTGTCCTAAGAGTTCTAACTGCATAACCCACTTTCTCGCCTTATTATCTAAGTCTGGTGAAATACAGGCTAGTCAGAAACATCTCGAATTACGATTTCACCAAGCTTCTGAGGAACTTTCTAATAGATAGACGATGTTTCTATAGATGTGGGAGATAGGGATATGTCTATCTAAACAGATCCTCAGGTGGTTCTAACGGCCAGCCAGGTTTGGGAACCGTGGCCTAAATTACAGCTTAAACAAATCTGATGACACCAGAATAGTCACATAAAACCCAGATAGCAAATCAACTTGTCTCTGTTTACTACAGAATAAAAAGGTCGAGTGTTCTACACCGTCAGTTCTCTTTATGAGCTTTGAACTCCATAAAAGAATAAAATGAAGTCCTTAGACACTTGATGTGAAGGAAATAACATTATTTTCCAAGTAGAAAATGAACAAAGTACCTGGGTATATATTTATTTTAAAGGCACTTGAGTCCAGAGCAGGAGGTGCTGTAATATTCCCTGAAATGGATAGATGCTGCAGTTTCCAAGTCAATTATTTTCATTTTAATCCAAGGCTTTAAAAGAATCAATAGTGCCAAGTATAAAATGTATTAGCATGTGCCATTCTAAGCTAGGTGAGAAAACGAATTTGCAAGTATCTTTCTCTAACCAGGGCTTTTTAATCACCTCTGTTTCCTTTGACAGGAGGATGTATTCCAGGACTTCAGAAGAGCTTTGTGATTGAAGTCAGTTTTTAATGCTAAAATGACTAGTAAGCCAAATTTTTAGCTTGTACAGAATTGATTCACTGACTGTAATATTCATAGTATTTTGAATAATAACCCGTACCAATTTTGAATGCCTAAAATATACTAGGCTCTAGGCTAAAAACATTGTACTCACATATATTAGCAAATACAGAACTAAGAGCCATTGCAAAATTACTAACATTAGAAGCATTTTATAAATAAGGGAAATGAAGGTTGGAGAAGCTGCCCATCTTGTGCTGTATGTGTGTTAATCACTCAGTTGTGTCCGACTCTTTGTGATCCCATCGACTGTAGCCCACTAGGCTCCTCTGTCCAAGGGGATTCTCCAGGCAAGAATACTGGAGTGAGTTGCCATGCCCTCCTCCAGGGGATCTTCCCAACCCTGGGATTGAACCCAGGTCTCCCTCATTGCAGGCAGATTATTTACCATCTGAGCCACCAGGGAAGCCCTTATTTTAATCCATACTTGTGTACATCATATGCAGATAATATAAATTCCACTATGACTTTCAAAAATCTGTAAATTGATAAAGCAGAAGTGGAGTCCATTTCAACTTCAAAAAATTAAAGAACTGTCATAGCATCAATGATCCCAGCTTTGAAGAAACCAGGGAAGTCGTTTTCTCTGTGCCAAAACACGTAAGGATACAGATCCTTTAAGACAAGAAGCCTAGTGTTTTTGCTTCACTTCAACTTTTAAGTTAGATCCCAAATTACAGCATATCAGATAAATAGACTTCCAAATGAAAAAACAAAATGTTCATAACCACTACTCACTGTGTTGCTAGGAGGAAAAGGTCCACCAGATTAGAGCAGCTTGGGGAGCTTAGCAGGAAATGTACAAAGTTATGTAGGAAAGTCTTTGTAGAAGTGGTAAGTAGGACCAACCAGGGCGAATACCCCAAAGAGAGCTCCATGCTGATAAAGTAAAATTTCTGAAGGTATGTCTGAGGCTTGTTAACACTGCTAAAGGGACTTATAAGGAAGGGTTCCAGAAAGACTACCTTGGAAAGAGACAGGGACACACTTTGGAAAGCTGATGCAGTGCTGTTTAGAGGTATCACCTGCTAGTAAATGAAAAAGAAGAATGGACACAGTTGAGAGTATGATCCCATTGAAACAGATTTTAAAAATCAGAGCAATCCTGACCACAGAAAAAAGCATTCTCTACTAAATAAAGTGCTCTTGACATAGCAGCGGAAAGAATCTTTGAAAGGAAGAAAATGATCAGAAACAAAGATAAAAGGAATTAAAAACAAAATGAAAGAAATAAAAGTCATGTGAAGAAGATTGTTGCATTAGCTTCCTAGGGTGGTTAGACCAAAAACTACAAACTGCATGGCTCATAATAATAGAACTTTACGGTCTCTTAGTTCTGGAAGCCAGAAGTTCAAAATCAGGCGATCATTAGGGCTACACTTCTTCTGAAATCTTTTGGGGAATCCTTCCTTGCTTCTTCCTAGCTTCTAGCGATTTGCATGTAACCTTTGGTTTTCCTTAGCTTTTAGCTGCGGAGAAGGCAATGGCAACCCACTCCAGTACTCTTGCCTGGCGAATCCCATGGACGGAGGAGCCTGGTGGGCTGCAGTCCATGGGGTTGCTAGGAGTTGGACATGACTGAGCGACTTCACTTTCACTTTTCACTTTCATGCATTGGAGAAGGCAATGGCAACCCACTCCAGTGTTCTTGCCTGGAGAATCCCAGGGACGGGGGAGCCCAGTGAGCTGCCATCTGTGGAGTCGCACAGAGTCGGACACAACTGAAGTGACTTAGCAGCAGCAGCAGCAGCAGCTTTTAGCTGTGTTAAAATTCCAATCCCAATCTTAATTGACTTGAAAGGAATGGCATTCTCTGAGTGTCTCTCTGTCTTCACACTGCTGTCTTCTTATATAAAAAAAAATCAGTCATATTTGATTAGGGACCCACTGTACTCTAGCAAGACCTCATCTTAAATAATTACATCTACTCTGACCTTATTTCCCTGTAAGTTCATATTCTATGGTACTCGGGGTTAGGACCTCAGCATAGCTTTCTTGGTGGGGAGAGTATAATTCAACTTACAAAATCATATATACGTGTATGTGTATTTTTCTCTGAAGAGGAAATCTAAAACAATTAAATACAAGTTTCTAAAACCATGAGGAGGAAATGGCAACCCACTCCAGTATTCTTGCCTGGAAAATTCCATGGACAGAGGAGGAGTCTCTGGCAGGCTACCCATGGGGTCTCAAAGAGTCACATACAACTGAGCGCACACACGTATACACATCTAAAATCATACTTCAAAATTCAAGAAGTTTTCAGGAATAAAACATGGTGTATATACACTACAAGCAGATACATGGTAAATGACGTGGTAAAATGACAATAACGTTAACTCTGACCAAAAAAAAAAAAAAAAAGCTACTTAGAAAGAAAATTATCTTGCACACATAAACACATTGAACTCCAGCAATAGTCACACAATATCTACTAGGTACTCAAAGCAATGAGTGTACACATTAAATTTTCATCTAGCTTAGATGAACTTAAGTACCAAAACAATTTGGAAAATGCAGAACAGGGGAATTATTGTACCCATGTGTTCTCCTTGAAGAATTTCCTACAGGAAATCTCCACTCAACCAATAAATAACTGGAGAAACTTCACTAAAATAGCTGATGGGGAGCAGTGGATTCATTTAACTAGAGATCTAACACTAAAACAAAATTGGGGGTTGGTGTTTTCAAAAAAATACCCACAAGATCTTTGATATCCCTCTTTTTAAGAGGCCTGACTCTCTTCCTACTGGGTAAGATCTGGACTTAGTGAATCCCTACAAAAGGAAAACAAAACCCAAAAAGCAGAAGTGACGATGTGTGACTTTGGAGAGTAGGTCATACCTCTTTCTCTCTTTTCTCACTCACTCTTGGAAAACCACTGCCATGTCATGATACTCAGACAGCCCTGTGGAAAGGCCCAGGTGATAAGGAAATAAGCCTACTGTCAGAAGCCAGCCAGCAGCTAAGGCTTCCTGCCAACAGCCCTGTAAGTAAGCCATCTTCGAATCAGAAGTTTCAACCCGGTCAAGCCTTCAGATGACTTCAGCCCTAGCCAACATGCTGAGTATAACCTCAAGATAGCACTCAAGACAGAATCGAGTTAATTCACTCGTGGATTTAAAAACTAAGTGGATAACAAAATTTTGATGTTTGGAGTTACTCACTTTTGGGTAATTTGTTACATAGCAGTGGACAGCAATTACAAGTATTCACAACTATCAAGTAGAGCACTCTTAAAGTTGTTGTTCCGTTGCTCCTTCATGTCTGACTCTTTGCGACCCCATGGACTGCAGCACGCCAGGCTGTCCATCACCATCATCCAGAGTTTGCTCAAGTTCATGTCCACTGAGTCAGTGATACTATCTAACCATCTTATCCTCTGCTGCCCCCTTCTCCTTTAGCCTTCCATCTTTCCCAGCATCAGGGACTTTTCCAATGAGTTGGCTCTTCAGGTGGACAAAGGATTGGAGCTTCAGCTTTAGCATCAGTCTTTCAATAAATATTCAAAGTTGATTTTCCTTTAGGATGGACTGGTTGGATCTCCCTGCAGTTCAAAGCACTCTCAAGAGTCTTCTCCAGCACCATAGTTCAAAAAGCACCAATTCTTTTGTGCTCAGCTTTCTTTATGGTCCAACTCTCACATCCATACATGACTACTGGAAAAACCATAGCTTTAACTGTACAGACTTTTGCCACCAAAGTGATGTCTTTGCTTTTCAGTACACTGTCTAGGCTTGCTCCAGCTTTCCTATCTCACATAGTAGATGAATGAAAATGTTGGTGTGGCTCAGGAACCTGGCGGTGGGAAAGCCTGGAAGGACTTTAAGGAGACAGTTAGTGGAAGTCTAGAGTGCTTTGAGTAGACTGTTGAGGAGAAGTCTATACTTTGAAGAGGCTGCTGGTGAAAGTTGAAGGGAGTTGAGGCAGACATGATTGGAAATAGAAGCAAAGGAAGTCCGTATTCTGTGGTGACAGAGAGTTGAGCATTACTTTGACTTGCCTTTATGTAGAAATTAGAAAATGTACCTAATTAATTATGTGATCTAGCAAAGGCTTAACCATAATATTAAAATTGCCATTTGGTTTATTCTTTTTTTATTTTTTGCCACTTTATTTTTTTAATTGAAGTGTATTTGCTTCACAGAGTTTTGTGGTTTTCTGGCAAACATCACAAATCAGCCAGAGGTACATCATGTCCCCTCCCTCCCAAACCTCCTTTTCCTCTCCCTCCCGCTCCCATCCCTCTAGGTCGTCACAGAGCCCCTGTTTGAGTCCCCATACAGCAGATTCCATTGGCTATCTATCTTACATACGGTATGTACGTTTCCCTGTTACTCTCTCCATATACCTCATCCTCTCCACCTCCCCTCCCTTGTGTCCTTACGTCTGCTCTCTATGTCTGTTTCTCCACTGCAGCCCTGGAAATAAATTCATCAGTACCATCTTTCTAGATTTCATATATATGCATTGGTACACAATAGTTATCTTTCTCTTTCTGACTTACTGCAGTCTGTATAATAGGCTCTAGGTTCATCCACCTCATTAGAACGGACTCAAATGCATTCCTTTTTATGACTGAATATTATTCCATTGTGTATATGTACCTGGAGAAGGCAGTGGCACCCCACTCCAGTCCTCTTGCCTGGAAAATCTCATGGACAGAGGAGCCTGGTGGGCTGTAGTCCATGGGGGTCGCTAAGAGTCAGACACGACTGAGCGACTTCCCTTTCGCTTTTCACTTTCATGCATTGGAGAAGGAAATGGCAACCCACTCCAGTATTCTTGCCTGGATAATCCCAGGGACGGGGGAGCCTGGTGGGCTGCCGTCTCTGGGGTCGCACAGAGTCGGACACGACTGAAGCGACTTAGCAGCAGCAGCAGCAGCAGTGTATATGTACCACAGCTTCTTTATCCATTCATCTGTAGGTGGACATCTAGGTTGCTTCCATGTTCTAGCTAGTGTAAATTGTGCTGCAGTGAACATTGAGATACATGTGTCTTTCTCGGTTTTGGTTTCCTCAGGGTGTATGACTAGTAGAGGAATTGCTGGGTCATATGGTGGGTTTATTCCAAGTTTTTTAAGAAATCTCCACACTGTCTTCCATAGTGGCTGTATCAATTTACATTCCCACCAACAGTGCAGGAGTGTTCCTTTTTCTCCACACTCTCTCCAGCATTTATTGTTTGTAGACTTGTTCATGATGTCCATTCTGACTGGAGTGAGGTGATATCTCATTGTAGTTTTGATTTGCATTTTTCTAATAATGAGTGATGCTGACCATCTTTTCATGTGTTTGTTCAGTTCAATTCAGTCGCTCAGTCTTGTCTGACTCTTTGTGACCCCATGAACCGCAGCACACCAGGCCTCCCTGTTCATCACCATCTCCCGGAGTTCACTTAGACTCACGTCCATCGAGTCCATGATGCCATCCAGCCATCTCATCCTCGGTCGTCCCCTTCTCCTCCTGCCCCCAATCCCTCCCAGCATCAGAGTCTTTTCCAATGAGTCAACTCTTCGCATGAGGTGGCCTAAGTACTGGAGTTTCAGCTTTAGCATCATTCCTTCCAAAGAAATCCCAGGGCTGATCTCCTTCAGAATGGACTGGTTGGATCCCCTTGCAGTCAAAGGGACTCTCAAGAGTCTTCTCCAACACCACAGTTAAAAACCATCAATTCTTCGGCGCTCAGCCTTCTTCATAGTCCAACTCTCACATCCATACATGACCACAGGAAAAACCATAGCCTTAACTAGACGGACCTTAGTCGGCACAGTAATGTCTCTGCTTTTGAATACGCTATCTAGGTTGGTCATAACTTTTCTTCCAAGGAGTAAGCGTCTTTTAATTTCATGGCTGCAGTCACCATCTGTAGTGATTTTGGAGCCCCCCAAAATAAAGTCTGACACTGTTTCTACTGTTTCCCCATCTATTTCCCATGAAGTGATGGGACCGGATGCCATGATCTTCATTTTCTGAATGTTGAGCTTTAAGCCAACTTTTTCACTCTCCTCTTTCACTTTCATCGAGAGGCTTTTTAGTTCCTCTTCGCTTTCTGCCATAAGGGTGGCGTCATCTGCATATCTGAGGTTATTGATATTTCTCCCGGCAATCTTGATTCCAGCTTGTGTTTCTTCCAGTCCAGCATTTCTCATGATGTACTCTGCATAGAAGTTAAATAAGCAGGGTGACAATATACAGCCTTGACGTATTCCTTTTCCTGTTTGGAAGCAGTCTGTTGTTCCATGTCCAGTTCTAACTGTTGCTTCTTGACCTGCATACAGATTTCTCAAGAGGCAGGTCAGGTGGTCTGGTATTCCCATCTCTCAGCATTTTCCACAGTTTATTGTGATCCACACAGTCAAAGGCTTTGGCATAGTCAATAAAGCAGAAATAGATGTTTTTCTGAAACTCTCTTGCTTTTTCCATGATCCAGCAGATGTTGGCAATTTGATCTCTGGTTCCTCTGCCTTTTCTAAAACCAGCTTGAACATCAGGGAGTTCACGGTTCACGTATTGCTGAATCCTGGCTTGGAGAATTTTGAGCATTACTTTACTAGCATGTGAGATGAGTGCAATTGTGCGGTAGTTTGAGCATTCTTTGGCATTGCCTTTCTTTGGAATTGGAATGAAAACTGACCTTTTCCAGTCCTGTGGCCACTGCTGAGTTTTCCAAATTTGTTGGCATATTGAGTACAGCACTTTCACAGCATCATCTTTCAGGATTTGAAACAGCTCAACCTCAATTCCATCACCTCCACTAGCTTTGTTCATAGTGATGCTTTCTAAGGCCCACTTGACTTCACATTCCAGGATGTCTGGCTCTAGATTAGTGATCACATCATCATGATTATCTGGGTCGTGAAGATCTCTTTTGTACAGTTCTTCTGCGTATTCTTGCCACCTCTTCTTAATATCTTCTGCTTCTGTTAGGTCCAGACCATTTCTGTCCTTGATCGAGCTCATCTTTGCATGAAATGTTCCCTTGGTATCTCTAATTTTCTTGAAGAGATCTCTAGTCTTTCCCATTCTGTTGTTTTCCTCTATTTCTTTGCATTGATCGCTGAAGAAGGCTTTCTTATTTCTTCTTGCTATTCTTTGGAACTCTGCATTCAGATGCTTATATCTTTCCTCCTTTGCTTTTCACCTCTCTTCTTTTCACAACTATTTGTAAGGCCTCCCCAAACAGCCATTTTGCTTTTTTGCATTTCTTTTCCATGGGGATGGTCTTGATCCCTGTCTCTTGTACAATGTCACGAACCTCATTCCATAGTTCATCAAGCACTCTACCTATCAGATGTAGGCCCTTAAATCTATTTCTCACTTCCACTGTATAATCATAAGGGATTTGATTTAGGTCATACCTGAATGGTCTAGCGGTTTTCCCTATTTTATTCAATTTACGTCTGAATTGGTAATAAGGAGTTCATGATCTGAGCCACAGTCAGCTCCTAGTCTTGCTTTTGTTGACTGTATAGAGCTTCTCCATCTTTGGCCGCCAAGAATATAATCAATCTGATTTCGGTGTTGACCATCTGGTGATGTCCATGTGTAGAGTCTTCTCTTATGTTGTTGGAAGAGGGTGTTTGTTATGACCAGTGCATTTTCTTGGCAAAACTCTATTAGTCTTTGCCCTGCTTCATTCCGCATACCAAGGCCAAATTTGCCTGTTACACCAGGTGTTTCTTGACTTCCTACTTTTGCATTCCAGTCCCCTATAATGAAAAGGACATCTTTTTTGGGTGTTAGTTCTAAAAGGTCTTGTAGGTCTTCATAAAACCTTTCAACTTCAGCTTCTTCAGCGTTACTGGTTGGGGCATAGACTTGGATAATTGTGATATTGAATGGTTTGCCTTGGAGACGAACAGAGATGATTCTGTCATTTTTGAGATTGCATCCAAGTACTGCATTTCAGACTCTTTTGTTGACCATGATGGCTACTCCATTTCTTCTGAGGGATTCTTGCCCGCAGTAGTAGATATAATGGTCATCTGAGTTAAATTCACCCATTCCAGTTCATTTTAGTTTGCTGATTCCTAGAATGTTGACGTTCACCCTTGCCATCTCTTGTTTGACCACTTCTAATTTGCCTTGATTCATGGACCTGACATTCCAGGTTCCTATGCAATATTGCTCTTTACAGCATCAGATCTTGCCTCTATCACCAGTCACATCCACAACTGGGTATTGTTTTTGCTTTGGCTCCATCCCTTCATTCTTTCTGGAGTTATTTCTCCACTGATCTCCGGTAGCATATTGGGCACCTACTGACCTGGGGAGTTCCTCTTTTGTTATCCTATCATTTTGCCTTTTCATACTCTTCATGGGGTTCTCAAGGCAAGAATACTGTAGTGGCTTGCCATTCCCTTCTCCAGAGGACCACATTCTGTCAGACCTCTCTACCACGACCCGCCCATCTTGGGTTGCCCCACAGGCATGGCTTGGTTTCATTGAGTTAGACAAGGCTGTGGTCCTAGTGTGATTAGATTGACTAGTTTTCTGTGAGTATGGTTTCAGTGTGTCTGCCCTCTTTTGCCCTCTTGCAACACCTACCATCTTACTTGGGTTTCTCTTACATTGGGCGTGGGGTATCTCTTCATGGCTGCTCCAGCAAAGCACAGCCGCTGCTCCTTACCTTGGACGAGGGGTATCTCCTCCTGCCGCCGTTCCTGACCTTCAGTGTGGGGTAGCTCCTCTAGGCCCTCCTGTGCCTGCGCAGCAACCACTGCTTGGGTTGCTCCTCCCAGCCGCCGGCCTTGGCCTCAGGCCTAAGTGGCTCCTCCCAGCTGCCGCCCCTGGCCTCGGGCTTGGGGTGGCTCCTCAGGGTCATCATCCTTGGCCTCAGGTGCGAGGTGTCTCCTCCCAGCCGCCCCTGACCTCGGACGCGGGGTAGCTCCTGTCGGCCGTTCCTGCGCCGTCGCAGCCTGGCACTCTAGGCCTCTGCCCCTGACCTCGGACTCAGGGTAGCTCCTCTCGGCCACTGCCCCTGACCTCGGACCTGGTGTGGCTGCTCCTGCAGCCGCCTGCACTTAGTGCGCCCCATGTGTTTGTTAGCCATCTGTATGTCTTCTTCGGAGAAATGTCTGTTTAGGTCTTTTTCCCACTTTTTGATTGTGGTGTTTGTTTTTCTGATATTGAGCTGTATGAGCTGCTTGTATACTTTGAAAATTAATTCTTTGTCAGTTGTTTCCTTTGTCATTATTTCTCCCATTCAGGATTGTCTTTTCACCTTATTTGTAGTTTCCTTTGTTGTGTAAAAGCCCTTAAGTTTAATCAGGTCCCACTTGTTTATTTTTTTTATTCCCATTACTCTAGCAGGTGGGTCATAGAAGATCTTGGTTTGATTTATATCACTGAGTGTTCTGCCTATGTTTTCCTCTAAGAATTGTATAGCTTCTGGTCTTACATTTAGGTCTTTAATCCATTTTGAGTTTATCTTTGTGTATGGCATTAGAAAGTGTTCTAATTTCATTCCTTTGCATAGATCCTTGAAGCTTATAATGAACTATAAGAGTATAGAGATGAGAAAAAAAGAACTGTTAAATCAAAAGGAAGCAGGACTTGCTGGCTTGAAGATTCCTGACCTCACTAGACTGCAAATGATGCTAAAAGTAAGAAATGGCTTCCAAATAGAGATGCGATTCAGAGCACTGCCAAGAAGACTTGGTCTGTGATGAAGCAAAGAACATGGCTTCAGTCTTTATTAAAATTATTCTTTAAGGCTGCCAAGGGTGCTAAGCTGGTGCCTAAGGGTACTAGGCCAGAGAACAATAAGCTATGTTTGACCGAGGCGAATCTCCGAACAAAGTATTTCCAAGAAGCTTATGGGTTTTCTCTCTCAGCTATCTCGGGAGGAGTTTAAAATAGAGAAGGGGCTTATCCCAAAGAGATTTGTGTGCATGTGATTTGTGAGGATGGTCCTTATCTAATGGGGTGAATCCTTACTAAGATTCACAGGAAACCCATAGAGTTTTTAATAGAATTAAGTTTTCAGAAGCACTTCCAGCTTGGAATAAAAAGGACAGAAACGACACTTAATGAATGTGGTCTTTATACCCACAAATTTTGGCATTGAGATGCTTGAAAAACTATACAGCAGTAAAAATGAGTTACCATTCTTGGAAAAAGAGAATGACTCAGAGGGTAGAACCAACAGCCCAGATTGTTCAGCCAAGAGGAGCAGATAGGAGGAGAACTGAGTCCTTGTCCAGGCATTTCCAACCTTGGCCCAGATGAATTTTCAGAATGTTTCCCTTTTTATACAGAAATTTCTGAAATCTTATTTTAATGCTTCTTCCACCATCATATGACTGACATATAAAAAGGAACATACTTATCTCTTTAGTTTCAGGCTTTCAGATTTAGAGAAACTGTACTTAAGGAGCTGAACTAAAAGAACTATACCTAAGGAGTCTCAAGTGCACCTGGATCTGATTTCAATGACAAGATCCTGAACTTCAAGGTGATATTATAGTGGTATAAGACATTTAAGGGTATTGGGAGGAAAAAAAAAAAAGTGGATTTTGCACATGAGAAAAATATTTTTTGATCAGGGTATTAATAGGGTTTTTTAAAATATAAGCCTACAAATTTTTTGATTTGCCCCTTTTGAGAGGTACAGTCTAATTCTCCTCACTTCAGTATGGGCTGGACACAGTTACTTGCCTCTAATAAATTTTTTTTAAAAGAGCAGAATAAATGGTATGTGATTCCAAGGTCTAGATCGTAAAAGTTATTGTATCTACATCTTTCTGTCTTAAAGCACAGAGGAGATATCAAAGGACACTGAAGTAAATCCCATATGATGAAAAACAGACCCACTGCCCATCAGCAGCTAGCAAGTAGGGCATCCTTCCTTTGGACAGACGTCCTTCCTAAAGGACATCTAAAGAGTCCTTTAGAAGACTCTCTTATTTCTAAGCAATGTAAGAGGGTCATCTTAGAAAAGTATCATCCAGCTCCAGTTCAGTGGTCTGATGATCACCATGCCATCAGTTGCTTAACTGCAACTTCATGACAGGCCCCAAGTTTGAATCACCCAGCAAAGCCACCTATGGATTACTGACCTTCAGAAACTCCATGAGATAAAAATATCTGTGGTTTTAAAGTAAGTTTTGAGGGTCATTTGTTACATAGAAAGAGTATTTTAAAAAACATAAATGACATATTGATAGCTAATGGCGAATGATGTTGGACTCGTGATTTCCGAAGAAGATTTAGCTTTGGGACCAGGGACCAGGCTTGATCACTCAAGAGCTTTTGTGTAGCAGTTATATTAAAGTGAACTAGGGACAGAGAAAGGTTCTAATACAGACATCAGAAGGGGGCAGACAGTGCCCCCACTTACTAGTCTTAGCAAGGGAGCTGTATACTTTTTTAAATTAATTATTACAATAAATCAAAAGAATGCCTCAATGTTGTAAAGATTTTACCAGACCCACTCCCATAATATACATTTTAAGATAACAGGATTAGTCAGAAGGTTTTTCAAGGAGAAACTGTCCTCAAGCAGATTACATTGTTATATAATCCTTATGAAGGAATGTAGAAAAAAGCCATTTGTCCTTTCCTCCTCCTTGAGAGCCCCAGACCTCTTTCTCACCCTCTGGGACCCTTGACCTCCTATCAACCTGCCTAGGAACTGACTCTATGGAGAGAGGGAACCCTTCTACACTGTTGGTGGAATGTAAAAATTGGTACATCTTCTATAGGAAATAGTATGGGTGTTCCTTAAAAAATTAAAAATAGAGATACCGTATGACCCTGCAATCCCACTCCTGGGCATATACCCTAAGAAAAACATGATCCAAAAAGATGCATGCACCTCAGTGTTCACTGCAGCTCTGTTTACAATAGCCAAGACAAGGAAGCACCTGAAATGACCATCGACAGAGGGATGGATAAAGAAGATGTAGTACATATATCCAATGGAATATTACTCAGCCATTAAGAAGAATGAAATAATGTCTTTTTCAGCAACATGGATGAGCCTAGAGATTGTCATGCTGAGAGAAGTCAGACAGAGAAGCAGAAACGTTGTATGGCTCGCTATCCCATATATGTGGACTCCGGAAAGCAATGATACAAATGAACTTACTTACAAAACAGAAACAGACTCACAGGCTTAGGGAACAAACATGGCTTCCAGGGGAAGGACAGGCAGAAGCGACAGTTAGGGAGTTTGGGATGGATGTGTCTACTTTCTCTATGTTTAAAACGGATAACCAACAAGGAGTTACTGTATATATAGCACATGGAACTCTTCTAAGTGTTATGTGGCAGCCTGGATGGGAGGGGGTTTGGGGGAGCGTGGATACAAGTATATGCAGGGCTGAGTCCCTTCACTATTCACCTGAAACCATTACAACATTATTAATTGGCTATACTCCAATGCAAAATAAGAAGTTTAAAAAACAATAATAAACAAATGGGAACTAATTACAATGTAAAAGTTTTTGCCCAACAAAGGAAACCATAAACAAGACAAAAAGACAACCCTCAACATGGGAGAAAATATTTGCAAATGAAGCAATGGACTAAAATTAATCTCCAAAATATGCAAGCAGCTCATAGAGCTCAATATAAAAAAAAAAAAGCTAATCTTTTAAAATGCATTTTTGTTACAAAACAAATGCACACATGTGCATTACAGTTGAGACAGAAACCACTTGATAAGTCTTAATTTCTCATTAACATGTAAAGCAAGTCGTGTTAGGTATCAACTGCCAAGTGCAGAGTCTGCTGACAGTGAAGCCACATTTCAAACTTAAAAGGACATGCTTTCCTTCATTTGAAGAAGTAACGGCATATTGAGGAAAAGGCAGTGAGGATGCTCTGCCCTCCAAAATCATGGTGTTCTGAACGAGCTGAATTCAGCTCAGTTCAGTCTCTCAGTCATGTCTGACTCTGCGACCCCATGGACTGCAGCACACCAGGCAAGCTGAACCTAAACGTAAATACGTTGTTAAGGATCTGGAGCATAGTTTTATCTTTCAAGTTGCTTTTACCAGTTGTATCTTATTACTATAAAATGTACTTCTATAGAAAAAGAAAATAATGTGAAGGAAAAAAATGCACCATGAATAAAGTACATGGCCTCCCATAACAGTGACATACAGACAACTATTTAATATTTATTGACTGGAATTAAATAGGAGTACAAGAAAACTGAGGAGAACTGAATTTCTCACCAAGATGGTCAGAAAAATGTTACAAAGTTCAATTTCTTTTGTCTAGATATAAACCAAGCCTGCATGACAAAAAAAAAGAAAAAAGTTGACTTTTTTCCTCCTGTAAATATGACCAACTCACCATAGTTAATGATCTAATTATAATACAATGTCTCCTTTTAGAGAGAAGATATTTATGTCTTTTTCTGCATGGCTAACACCATAATATAAAGAGTATATTAAATTTATCAGGATATTATACAGTCTCTTTCATAGATGAAAGAAAACTATAGTCCCCTAGGTAGTAGAAATAAAATAACCTAGAATGAAATAACCCATATGTATATTAAAATAGAATTTGTGAAAATGAAGCCTGCCAGATATTAGATGAAATGATCTCATTATAAAATCCTCAGGTTCTCATTTCTTGGAAAAAGCCCTAATTGTAACTTTATCTTTTTAGTGGCCAATTATTGTATTCAGCATATTTTCTGAAATAAATGCTTTGCTGTTTTTATGACTTGCCTATCTGTATTTCCAATTCCAAGAATAATAATCTACAATATCACTATTTTCATAAGTAAGAAATCTGGAATAAATGACATTGTTCTATCAAAACACAAGTGAGGAAAAAAGCCTTTAAATTTTAGATGAAATGTAAAATATAAATCCTTTATTAGCATAAATAAAGTATCTTAGATGAGAATCTTGCTATCTCTTCAATTTATCAGATTAGGTCATTAGAGCCTTCCAAGACAAGAATACACTCCGCTTGAGCCATACAAAGGAAATCGGCCAACTTTTCTAAGTGAGTTAGTTTCTTGTGTTAAAAGGAAATGGTAGCTGATTTGCATTCCCAAAATATAAAGGTTTTAAAAACTCTGATGTTACTATGAAGTATAACTTGTCCTGTGCAAAATACTGTTCTTCAACTGGACATTCACAATATAAGCCCTGCTCTCAAGGTGACTGTATTTGGTGACAGAAAGGCTGGTGAAATGCAAGTGGGCTGGAAGTGTGGCAGTGTCCCCACAGCACACCCTCCTGCAACACACGCGCTGAGAAACACAACCCGACAGAGACTCAGTTTCCCAAAGTGACCATTGTTCTAATACTTTATCACCGAAATCATTTGGAAGATTAAAAAATATGTATATAGTATCCAACCTCACTAGAACATGTTTGATATTTGAGTATCTCTCAGAAGATGATGGGCTATCACTGCTGAAAAGTTAGACACGGCTCCAGCTATCTGACAATAGATATGATTGGATCCCCTTCCTCTAAAGAATTGGCTTCGGAAAAATAATCAGCTGACATAAACTGCTGGCTTTCAATATTGAGCAAATGAATGGAGTCCTGGTAAACCAGCTTGGAAACAAAGTCAGCCAAGCATTACAGAGAAAATGACACTTCAAAATTCTGAGTGCCTCTGGTTAATGAAGATGCTGAACATGTCTTCTGCGTCTGATTTTCTAAATTTTAGCTTCTGAAATCACTTATTCTCTCAAATTTTAGGTTTTTTTCAATAAACAAAGCGAACTATTTAAGTAGTCTGGAGCTGAAATTGATATCCAAATCTCTCTTGGATTATAGTGTAGGGTTTTTCAGCAGCAGTAATATTGACATTTTGGAACAGATTAGTCTTGGTTGTATGGGGCCGCCCTGTGCATTGTAAGATATTAACAGCATCCTTGACTTCTACTCACTAGATTCTAGTGGCAATCTTCCCACTCCCCCTCAGCAACTGTGACAACTGAGAATTCTTCGGACATTGCCAAATGTCCCTTGGGATATAAACAGCTCCACCCACTGAGGTCCCCTGGATTAGTGCTTTTTTTTTTTTACATTTCTTAAGGGGATGAAGAAGAAATAAGACTGTGGAGACATTTGAAGAGAGGAGATTAAGATGACAGAATAGGAAAACCATGAGCTCAGCTCTTCACACAGACCCCCCAGAAGTGCAACAGAGAGAGGAGCTGTCTGAAACCAGCCTAAAGGCAAGCACAGGAGCTCTTCTCAATTAAGGGTATAAAGGGAACATCACATCAAGATGCTTAAATCCAGTCAGGACCCACAGCACTGATGAGCAACCCAAAAGTCGAAGGGGAAATCAGAAACTCAGAGCTTTTCCACAGGAAGTGAGGGATCTGAGCCCCGTGCTGGACAAATCCCCTTACAGGGCTCAAAGTCGGGTGAGTCACAGGGCTGTAGGAAACCTAGGCTCCACTCTTAAACTTATTTGCTTTGAGTCCTGCACAGAGGCAACACTTTGAGAAGAGCCCGGTGCTTTAGCCATCCTTCCAAGACCAATCTAGCACATCCCTCAGCCCACATCAAGCTTTGCTCCAGCCTCTGCTTCTGCCTGCCAAGAAGGCAACTTCATCATGTCCCAGGAGAAGCCCCGGCTTACTCCTGACCCTGGCTCTAAACATATCCACCAAAGCGGCAGGCTTGGTACGCCCCAGGAAAAACTTTGGTTCATGACCAATTTGGCTCCAAAGTAGAACTATTTTGGCTTCCCACCAAATCCATTTGAGACACAGTCTGCATGGGGGTGCTTCACATAAAGACATACCTTTCCCATCCCCCTCCCACCCCAACCCCTAGGTTGATGCAGAGCCCCTGTTTGAGTTCCCCAAGTCACACAGCAAATTCCCATTGGCTATCTGTTTTACATATGGTACTGTAAGTTTCCATGTTACTCTCTCCATACGTCTCACCTGCTGGGGTCCAGCCCCGGTGGATCCAGGGAATTCGAAGCGGGGACGGAGTCAGCGAGGAGAGACTTATTTAATTAGAGATATAAAGAAAGATTAGGAAAGAATAGTGTAGTAGGAAAATTAGTGGAGAAAAGAGGCTGATATACCTTGGTTTACACAGAAAGCTAATAACGTCTCAAGACAAGAAACTTGCACCGTCTACGTTAAGCCACAGGTGCCTGCTTGAATCGTGGAGGGTGCCCCACATTGGGCTCCCTCTCCTGTGGGTCTCAGAAGCCCAGCAAATAAGTAGACATGGAGAGCCTCTGCATTCCAAGGGATCAGCCTGAAGAGGAGAGGCAGGGAGAGGGAGAAAGAAAGAGAGAGTTGACATGGGGGGAGCCAGATTTCCAAGAAACTAGCTCAAGAAACTGGTCTGAGAAACTGATCCATCCTTTATTTTCCAGGAAAGCTTTTTATACTTTTGGTTGTACATAAAGATCAATGGATAATACAATGTTATGCAGGGTCAGCAGCCCTGACCCTTATCAAGACTAGGCTTTCTTTCTGCAAATCTTTCTGTATACAAAGGGTCTCAGGTGATTTACATTATCTTCTGGCCAAAAGGCCTGTTACCATTTTATGGCTCTCTTCCTTAATGAATGTTAATCTCATTTTCCCTGTAGTGTTTTTCCTTAATCTGCATCACCTTCAAAGTACTAAATAAAGTTACATTAAAAGATATGAAAACTTGGCAGGAAGTATTAGCTCAACAATGAAACCCTTAATCAGTTTTATTCTAATGATTTTTCCTAGAATTTCTTAAGCTATCAGTGCCTCTCATGGTTGGGAGGCTGTAAACAATTTACATGGGCAGTTGTAAAAATCCGAACAGACTGGTCAGGTAAGTTAGAAAGCTATCAGAGGGGTTAAAGCCGAGACATTCTTTTTATGCCCAGAAGACTTATTAACTGGAGCTCTAAGTTAATTCCTTTTAGAGAAGAAGGTGGTGGGGGACAGCCCCTGTTAATGTCAGAAGTGTAAGCGAAAAGCATAATGCAGTAAGGCAGGCAGACTCTGGTTTTGGGGCAGATGCACAAGCAGATCCAGCGAGGCTCCCTTAAGGTCTGACTCGCCTTTGCCTGTCGGGCCCCTTAACCTCATGACCTTTGCCACAGGTGGGACTCCTCATGCTGGCTCCCAGCACTCACCCTCTCCTCCTCTCTTCCTATGTCCAGAAGTCTATTCTCTCTGCCTGTTTCTCATTGCTGCCCTGTAAAAAAATTCTTCAGTACCATTTTTCTAGATTCTGTATATATGTGTTAGAATATGGTATTTATCTTTCTCTTTCTGACTCACTTCACTCTGTATAATAGGTTCTAGGTTCATCCATCTCATTAGAATTGACTCAGATGTGTTCCTTTTTATGGCTGAATAATATTCCATTCTGTATATATACCACAACTTCTTTATCCATTCATCTGTCAATGGACATCTAGGTTGCTTCGATGTTTCAAAAGGGAGGGGATATATGTATACCTTTGGCTGATTCATGTTGAGGTTTGACAGAAAACAGCAAAATTCTGTAAAGCAATTATCCTTCAATAAAAAAATAGATTAATTTAAAAAGACATACCTTTAAGACAGGGACAGGTAACCATTTCACTAATACATAGAGACCAACACAGAAAATCAAACAAAATAAGAAAACAGAGGCATATGTTCCAAATGAAAAAACAAGATAAAAATCCCAGAAAAATAGTTCTAATGAAATGAAGATAAGTAATTTATCAGATAAAGAACTGAAAGCAATGGTCATAAAAATGCTCACCAAACTCAGGTAAAGAATAGATGAAAACAAGTGAGAACTTCAACAAAAAAATTAGACGATACAAAAAAGTCCAGAGCTGAAGAACACAACGCTGAAATGAAACGTGCACCGTGAGGAGCCAACAGCAGCCTGGGTGACGGAGGAGAATGCATAAGTGACCCAACAGGAAGAAGAGTGAAAATAAGCCAAGCCAGCAGAAAGAAAAGGCGCTTAAAAAGCAAAGCTACTTCCAGAGACACCTGAAGCAACATCAAGGGCAATAACGTTAATATTACAGGGGTCCCAGAAAGAGAAGGGAAAGAGAGAAAGAGTAGAAAATGTGTTTGACAAAATAGTGACTGAAAACTTCCCCAACCTGGGGAAGGAAAGAAACAGAATCCAAAAAGAGAGGCCCAAACAGGAGGAACCTAAAGTGACCCACACCACGATATATCATAATGAAATTGACAAATGGTAAAGAGAAACTGTTAAAGGAAGCACAATAAAAGCCAAGAATCATATACAAGGGAACTCCCATAAGGCTAGTACCTGATTTTTTGGCAGAAACTTTGCATGTCAGAGTAAATGGAAACAATACTATGTAAAGTGCTGAGAGCCAAAAATCCTCCAAGCGTGGATATTTCAGACTGCAAAGTTATCATTCAGGAAAAGGATAGATCAAGGGTTTCTCAGATAAGCAGAAACTGAAAAGAGTTTATTAGCAATAAACTATCCTTGCAAGAAATATTAAAGGGCAATATTTAAGTGAAAATGAAAAACTCATAACAAGAAATAAGAAAATATATTTTTAACACTTACTGTAAAGGTACATATATAGTAAAAGCAGGGACTCAAACTCTTAAAGAGCTAGCATGAAGGTTAAAAGACCAAGGTCATAAAATCAAGTATAATCAACTTTCTTTCCTAACTCCAAGCAGTTAAAGAATAAAGAAAAAGATCTAAAATATTTAATCAGAAATATAAAACATGTCAAGGGCTTGTAGAGATGTAGTACATGTAGGCATATAGAGCTTTTAGAAGGTGTTCAAACTTAAATGACTAATGGCTTAAAAATGCACACATATGTTGATATATATGACACTCACATCTATACATGACTCCTGGAAAAACCATAGCTTTGACTGTACAGCTATTGTCAGCAAAGTGACGTCTTTGCTTTTTAACGCTGTTTAGGTTTGTCATAGCTTTCTTTCCAAAGAGCAAGCATCTTTTAATTTCATTACTGCAGTCAACGTCCACAGGATGTTGAAGCCCAAGAAAATAAAATCTGCTTCTACTTTTTCCCTTTCTATTTGGCAAGAAGTGATGAGTGGGATCAGATGCCATGATCTTTGCTTTTTGATCCTTGAGTTTTAAGCCAGCTTTTTCACTCTCCTCTTTCACCCTCATCAAGAGACTCTTTAGCTCCTCTTCACTTTCTGTCCTTAGAGTAATATCATCTGCATATCTGAGGTTGCTATTTCCCCTGGCAATCTTGAGATTCCAGCTTTGAATCATCCAGCCCAGCATTTCACATGATGTACCCTCCATATAAGTTAAATAAGCTGGATGACAATATACAGTCTTGTCATACTCTTTTCCCAATTTTGAACCAGTCAGTTGTTTCATGTCAGGTTCTAACTGTTGCTTCTTGGCCCACATACAGGTTTCTCAGGAGACAGATAAGGTGGTCTGGTATTCTTATCTCTGTAATAACTTTCCACAGCTTGTTGTGATCCACTCAAAGGCTTTAGCACAATCAATGAGGCAGAAGTTTTCCTGGAATTTCTTTGCTTTCTCTAAAATCTAACGAATGTTGGCAATTTTGTCTCTAGTTCTTCTGCCTTTTCTAAACCCAGCTTGTACATTCTCAGTTCACACAGTGCTGTGTAATTCTCAGTTCACACAGTGCTGAAGCCTAGTTTGAAGGATTTTGAGCTTCACCTTACTAGCATGTGAAACGAGCACAATCATCCTGCAGTTTGAACATTCTCTGACATTGCCCTTCTTTGGGATTGGAATGATAATTGACCTTTTCCAGCCACTCCCTCCTCCAGTAGACCATATTTTGTAAGAAGTCTCCAGTATGACCTGTCCATCTTAGGTGGCCTTGCATGGCATGGCTCACAGCTTCACTGAGTTACCCGGGCCCAACGACAGGGCTGTGATCCATGTAGAATTCCAAAGATGATATATAGATAATTAATAAGTACATCAAAGGATGCTCAAAGTTGCTAATTATTAAAGAAATACAAATCAAAACCATAATGAGGTATCGACTAAGTCCTGTCAGAATGGCCATCCTCAAAAAGTCTAAAAAAATAACAAATATTAAGATGTGGAGAAAAGGGAACCTTTGTACAGTTTTGGTGGGAATATAAATTGATGCAATCACTATGGAAAAGAGTATGGAGGTTTCTTCTAAAACGAAAAATGGAATTACCCTATGATCCAGCAATTTCGCTCCTGAGTATACACACAGAGAAAATGGAAACTAACTTGAGAGACACATGTAGTTCAATGTTCAGAGAAGCACTGTCTACAACAGTCAAGACATAAAAGCAACCCGAGTGCCCACAGACAGTTGTTTTAAGAGGAGATGATAGATTGATAGATAAATAGATAGAAAACAGACATAGACACAATGGAATAATATGAAGTCTAAAAAGAATGAAACACTGCCATTCATAGCAGTGTGGATGGACTTAAAAATGTGCTTCGTGAAATAAGTCAGACAGACAAAGGCAAACACCATATGATATCACTCATGTGCAGAATCTAAAAAACAACACAAGTGAATGTATATACAAAACAAAAACAGACTCACAGATACAGGAAATAAACTTGTCATTACCAAAGGGGAGTGGGAAGGGGGAAGGACAACTTAGGGCTATGCAATTAACAAACTATTACACATAAAATAGATAAGCAACAAGGAGTCCCTGCACAGCACAGGGAAACCTGGGTGTCCCTGGTGGCTTCGATGGTGAAGAATGCGCCTGCAATGCTGAGGCCCAGGCTCAGAAGAGCCCATGCAGAAGGGGAAGGCTCCCCCTGCAGCATTCCTGCCTGGAGAATCCCACGGACAGAGGAGCCTGGTGGGCTACAGTCCATGGGGTCACAAAGAGTCGGACACCACTGAGTGACTCACACACTCACTCACAAGGAACTATATCTACTATCTTGTAATAACCTTTAGTGAAATGTGCTCTGCAAAAATACTGAATCACTATGCTGTACACCTAAAACAAACAATCTCATTTAAAATCACAGCAGACTCGTCACACGTACCTCTCCAAATTTCCCCGGACCTGATGCCTATGTCCTCCACCACCTCTCCTGCAGCTTCTCCCATGCTCCCCTTCAACCTGCTCCCCTTCCTATCACTCCTCCTCTGCACCCCAAGGCCCCCTCGACTCCCTGCCTCATATCATGAACACTCTCAACCCCTTCTAAGTCTTTACTTTTCTCTGAGGTGGCCAGCAGGGAAATGGGCACTGGTTAAGTTCACATCCCCTGTCCTATGTCTGACTTGTCACAAACTGAAGGAATGAAATGGAATAAAGAGCCAAGAGGTAAACCCACTCACTTATGGTTAATTAAGCTACAAAAAAAGGAGACAAGAATATACAATTGGAAAGTCTCTTCAGTAAGTGGCGCTGTGAAAACTGAACAGCTGCACATAACAGAATGAAGCTAGGCCATTTTCTCATACCATATACAAAAATAAAATTCAAAATGGATTAAAGACGGCGGTCACACATGAAACGGTAAAACTCTTAGGAAAAAACATGGACAGTATACTCTTTGACATTGGTTTGAGTAATATGTTTTTGGATCTGTCTCCTCAGGTAAGGGAATCAAAAGTAAAAACAAAACAAAAAACAAAACAAATAGGACCTAACCAAACAAAAAAGGTTTTGCACAACAAAAGATATCATCAACTATAGGAAAAGGTAACCTACTGAATGACACTATTTCCAAATGACATACCTAATAAGGGGTTAATATCCAAAAGAGATAAAGAGCCCATTCAACTCAATATCAATGACACAAGCAATCAATTTAAAATGGGAAAAAGTCTGAAATAGACAATTTTTCAAAGATGGCCAGCAGGCACACAAAAAGATGCTCAGCATCACTAACCATCAGGGAAGTGCAAATCAAATGAAATATCATTTCACACCTGTCAGAATGGCTATCATCAAACAAACAAGAAATACTATTGTTGGTGAGGGTGTGATGAAAAGGGAATCCTTGTGCAATGTTGGTGGGAATTTAAATTGATACAGCCACTATGAAATATATTATGGAGGTCTCTCAAAAAACTAAAAATAGTGCTGTTATATCATCCAGCAATTCCACTTGCATTTCTCAAAGAAAACAAAAAGATACATGCACCCCAATATTCATAGCAGAATTATTTACAATAACCAAGACATTTCTTCCTTCCTTCCTTCCTTCCTTTCTTTCTATCATAATGTAATGTTACTGTTGTTCAGTCACTAAGTCCTGTCCGACTCTTTGTGACCCCATGGACCACAGCACGCCAGGCCTCCCTGTCCATTGCCAACTCCTGGAGTTTACTCAAACTCATGTCCATTAAGTGGGTGATGCCATCCAACCATCTCATCCTCTGTCATCCCTTTCTCCTCCTGCCTTCAGTCTTTCCCAGCATCAGGGTCTTTTCTCATGAGTCAGTTCTTTACATCAGGTGCCCAAAGTATGAGCTTCAGCTTCAGCATCAGTCCTTTCAATGATGGATGAATCCCAAATTACCCATGGGACAACTGATGCTAGATTGTTGCATTTAATGATATGTTGCTAAAGATACAAAAAAGGAACCAAATACAAGAACTAGATTACAACTTCTGCAGAAGCCCAGATCTATCCTATTTTCCTTACCAGGTGACTAGCTTCCTCAGTGTTGACCTACTTTCCATGACTCAGAGCCGCTTACTGATTTCACCGACATGACTAGCAACACTCCATTTATCAGAGCAAAGTGACTCTTCACTTCAGCCTAAAACCCATCTCCTGTAAATTATCCTGACTTCTTCCAAGAATGATTGAAAACTAAAGTGGCTATCATTCTCAGAAGAAACCACACTTCTGCCAGTCCCCAGTGTGTGATCTAGCCCCATGTTCTAACAAAACAAGCTTATAAAAATGTAATAGCACGTCTTTTTTAAACTCTAGGTTTTAAAAACTCTTGGAGTCTAGTCTCACAAACAATCATCTGGTGATGATACAAAAGTGATCAGGATATGATAAAGGTTTAAGATATGTTATTAGTGAAGAATCACTGAGTCGAGATCCAGGACAGGACAGAAACTCAGAGAAGAGAGTTTGGAATATTCTACCCTTAAAGTGAAGGGAAGTTGCTCACTCGTGTCCAAGTCTTTGCGATCCCATGGACTGCAGCCTACCAGGCTCCTCTGTCCATGGGATTTTCCAGGCAAGAGTACTGGAGTGGGGTGCCATTTCTTTCTCCAAGGCATCTTCCCAACCCAGGATCGTAGCTAATTCCAAAAAAAGTGACTGAATACCTGAGCAGTGTTAAGAGCTCTGAGGCTGGAGGCGGCGGGGGGGGGGAGTTGGGTTGTGGTGCCTTCATGTTATGGAAGGGCTGCACTCCTGGGATGAGGATGCAGTGAAAGCAATTGCCCACACAAAGACCATATCCCAGCTTTAGGCCAGCCGGGTGACCCAAGAGAAAGAAAAATTCTTCACAGTATTTACCTGTATTTGCACCACATTGTATAGTTTATAGAGTGAGGAAGGCAGTGCAGTTAGAATCTTGTCTTATGCTTGAGCAGATGTGTTCCCAACATTTGCATGAAGCTCCCCCACATAAGTGGAGGGAAATGGGTATTTTTTAATTATATTTCTAGAATTCGACCATATTCTTTTTTTAAAAAGTTTATTGAGGTAGCACTGGTTTATAACGTTATATAATTTTCATGTGTATGATATGATGTTTCAACTCCTATATACACTACAGTGTGTTCCCCACCAAAAAGATGGATGGTGGTTTGGATCTTTAGATTTAAAAAACTCCATTTCCTGTTTGAGCTTCACTCAAACGTTGGGAACACATCTGCTCAAGCACATAGCAAGATTCTAAGGTTTTCCCAGGTGGAGCTGGTGGTAAAGAATCTGTCTGCCAATGCAAGAGACACCAGAGACATGGGTTCAATCCACAGGTAGGAAAGATCCCCTGGAGAAGGAAATGGCACCCTACTCCAGTATTCTTGCCTGGGAAATTTCATGGACAGAGGAGCCTGGTGGGCTACAGTCCACGGGGTGGCAAAGAGTCGGACACGACTGAGACAGCACGTACTGCACGTACTGCAGCTGGTACACAATAGTTCCTCATTGGTGATATTAGGGAAAATCACACACACACACACACACACACACACAGGATTTGGGGTTCAGAATATCCATACATATGGCAAGATAGATTTTGCAGATGTGATTAAAGTAAGGATCTTAAGGAAACTATTCTGCATTATCTGGATGTGCACTCAATATAGTCACAGATGTCTTTATAAAAGTGATTTAGTGTAGAAGAATTTGATATCATGGTGGAAGCAAGACACAGTGGTGATGTGAGGAAACAGACATGGACCAAGAAACGCAGATGGTCTCCAGAAGCCAGAAAAGGCTAGAAACAAATTGTCCTCTGAGCTTTCAGGAGGAACCAGCTCAACTAATAACCTTGACTCTATTTATGTTGGTTTAAGTCACCCAGTTTGTGATAAACTGTTACATTATCCGTTAAAGTAATGTAAACTTTATCACCTTTAAAATTTTGGCCAACTTGATAGCTTTAAAAGTTATCTTGCTTACTTATGTTATTTTTGCTATTATCAAAAGTGTTGGACATCTTTTCTTATGATTTTTTGCCATCAGTGTTTTTCTTTTTTCTGTGAATTGTCTGCTAATATCTTTTGCCCCTTCTCATGTTAAATATTGATTGTAGATTTTCTTATTTACTCTTTCCATTTCTTTCCTCCCAAAATTAAGGCATTAGATTCTGAATCCTTTGAAAGGCTGGGGTCCCTCTCATGATTAGAGGCTGGTCACTCATGATAAATGTTCCTAAAGATCTTGTCTACATTTTTGAGACACACCACTCATACATTGTCCATTTCTAACCACTGCATTTTTGTAAAACCCACAGACTAATAATTCATCTTCTTCCACATATCTTAACCAGTCCTGTGCTTACAAACTGGTAGACTTATTACTGTGATATAAAGAACCAATAAATTCATCATTGTCTTTAAAGAAAAAAAAAGAGTTCTCCTTCATGCCTTGCATTTTAGATCACTGCTTTTGCTCCCCAAGTCTGATACTGGCTCCCAGACATGCCACAAATGCTACTACTCCAGACTGAGCTTTAATTTTCCTGATAGTTCATTTCTGTGGCTTTTCAAACAAGCACGCTGGTTCCCCCCCAGACCTACACAGTAATCCATCATATATTTACCTAGCTCTGCAGATACTTGTTATATGTACTTCCAGCAATAACATGTCCATACTCCTTCTGGCCAACTCTAGTCTAGCCCTTCTGTAACAAAGAGCAGAGCTGACTCCATACCGGATCTATTTCTTTAGCACCAACCTTTGTGCTTTGTTGCCTGTGCTTAGTCATGCTGGCTCTGCACCTCTGTAAGAGTGTTGCTTACAGCCTGAAATATACATGAGAGCCCATTTTCAAGACTCTTACCTTAAAGGTATAACACTCTTCCATTCATATAGAGATAAAAAGTTGTAGGACAGAAAATGTCAGAGGTTAATAGGGACATTCATATAGAGATAAAAAGTTGTAGGACAGAAAATGTCAGAGGTTAATAGGGACATTCATATAGAGATAAAAAGTTGTAGGACAGAAAATGTCAGAGGTTAATAGGGACATTGTGACAGCAAGAATAAAGGCTTGCTGCACCAATAAGTTTGTAACAACATCCACATCCCCTCCCCTTTGAGTACAGAAGAAGCTTGAATTCTGACTCAGGTAAGATGGTTTTCAGGGACACAAGTCCACCATCTTCTCAGCTGCTGGCTTTCCAAATAAAGTTGCCATTCCTTGCCGTACCAATTTGCCTCTAGATTTATTGGCCTGTCATGCAGCAAGAACTCAGAGTTTGCACTTGGTAACAGTTCCTGCCCCTGCATTCTCTGGTAGAAGAAGGTGCTTGCAGTCCATGTTCCTGCCAGGCAAACTCCCTTCCCACACGTTAAAAACTGAGCATGTTGGACAGCCATCAACACCCACACACTTTGTATAAGAATATTCTTACATCTCACATAAGTTTTTTCTGCAATAAAAAGAAAAATAAATAAAGGAAAAATAAAACAAGTTTTTTCTGAAACTGTGTCCTGTGTTTGCATCTTTACCCTTACATGCACACAAATACTCTTAACACTACTACTCATGTCCAACCCCACTAAGAAACCCCAGACCCTTCCAACTGCCTCTTACCATAAAATGTCATGTTTTTAGCTTAGATTTTATGATAATATGATTTTGCCTACTACTTGAGGTAGTTAGGAGGGAAAAATATGGTAATGAATAAGGAACTATGTACGTTTAAGCTATGACTGTTTATCAGATTAGTTGAATTTGAAGTGTATTTGCAGTTGAATGTGATCTATAGTGCTAAATGTAATTCTTTTCAAGATTAGTATATACTATTTCCATTATTAGTGAAATGAGATATTATATCAAAAGAACTTATGTCAAATCTTCAATAATATGCAATTGATATTAAGTGAAAATCTTTCTCCTGGATTTTTACTTAGAAATCTATGTTTTACTTACTTTACTGAAAATCAATCTAGTTACCAAGAACATAAAATACTCCAAGCACAGATTAATAATTATAAAACAGGCAGTTTAAAAAAGTAATCTCCATATACAATCAAGACAGAATACCCAAAGGTAGTTATTTTTATAGTTTCAGAGGTATTCAAAGAAAATATTACCTTCATCCAGCATTTTTGAAGGCCTGAAATAAAGCTTTTATTACAAAGTAAAGAAAGTAACCTTAAAGTAAGGAATTGTCTCAAATAAATTGAAATACTTGTATCTTAGTTTTCAATTAACTTTCTAATTCCAATAGAAAGCTATTGGAATATTTTTTTAAAAAAATAAGATTAATGATATTCCCCTGTGTCTTGATGGACATGAAGTAAAATCACCAGATTGTTAATGAAAGATAAGACCATTCCAAATACAAGCAAGGCAGCTAACTAAGAGAATGCTGAACAAACACATCAAAAATACAACTGCATATGGAGAACTGTCACTGAAAATAGTGAAAATTCTCACAGAAAATCTGGAGACTGGCAGAAATTCTCTTCTACAACCAAAGCTATTTAAAAAAAAAAAATAGATCAGTACTGACACTGGTAGGAGGCAGGAAAGTCATTTTGGCCAGGACCCTCACTCCTGGCAGGCTCAGAGACCCTCCCGGGGTGGGGAAGAAATTCCAGCCACGTTTTTGGCACCCCAGCCCTAGAGTCCAACCCCAAAAAGGCGAGTTCCCTTCACTGGTTCGAAAGCCAGTGAGGCTGCAGAGGGCTGTGAGAAACCCAGACTCCAACCTAGAAGAGCATCCACACATGCTGTTTACTCCCACTCAGCGCTCATAAGCTACAATATGGGAGGACGCATTTGCAGATGATGTGACCAACCAAAGGTGAGCATCCAAAATATACAAACAGCTCATACAACTCAGTATCAAAGAAACAAGCAACCCAATTAAAAGAAATGGGTTTTTCAAAGAAATATAAAAGACATATTTTTTCACAGACATACAAATGGCTAGCAGGCACATGAAAAGATGATCAACATCACTATTATTAGAGAAACACATATTAAAACCATATCTTAAAACCATCAGAATGGTTATCCTCAAAAAGCCTACAGGTAACAAATGTTGACAAGGAATGTCAAAAAACTGAACTCTTGTACACTGTTCATAGGAATGTATATTGGTGCAGCAACTATAGAAAATAGTATGCAGATTCCTCAAAAAATGAACAAACAGTAAGGATATACAGTACAGGGAAATACAACAATTATCTTGTAACTACTTTTAACGTAGTTGTAATGGCTGTCTGGGGAGGCCTTACATATAGCTGTAAAAATACTGAATCACTCTACTGTACACCTGAAACTAATGTAATATTGTAAATCAATTATACTTCAAAATGTTAAAAATAAAACAGTTTAAAAAACAAACATAGGAAAGAAGAAACAAAACAAAATGAAGAATAAAAATCACAGGACTCTCTCAAGAGACACAAAAAATCACTTGACAAAATTCAACATTTATTTCCAATAAAAACTTTTATCAAAGTTGTTATAGAGGGAATATAACTCAACATAAATAAGGTTATTTATGACAAACGCACAGTTAACATCATACTCAGTGGTGAAAACTGCAAGTTTTCCTTCTAATGTCAGGAATAAAATGAGGATGCCCACTCTGGCCATTTCTGTTTAAGATAGCATTGGGGACTTCCCTGGTGATACAGTGGATAGCAATCAGCTTGCAATGCAAGGAACAGGGCTTCAATCCTTGTTCCAGAAAGATTCCACATGGCATGGAGCTACTAAGCCTAGGAGCTGCAACGGCTAAGCCCGCATGTGGCAACCACTGAAGCCCGTGTCCAGGGCCTGTGCTCTACAGCAAGAGAGACCACTGCGATGAGAAGCCCTGTACCGAACAGGGCAGTCCAGGCTCGCCACAGCCAGCGGAAGCCTGTGCACAGCTACAAGGCCAAATATAAACATACTTTTTTAAAAAGATAGTACTGGAAGTCCTGGCCATAACAATAAAAGGCATCCAAAACTGTCACTATTTGCAGATGACATGTTACTATATACAATGGTGATTTAGTTGCTAAGTCATATCCAACTCTTGTGACCCCCATGGACTGCAGCCCACCAGTGTCTTCTGTCCATGAGATTCTCCAGGCAAGAGTACTGGAGTGGTTTGCCATTTCCTTCTCCAGGGGATCTTCCTGACTCAGGGATCAAACCTGTGTCTCTAGCATTGCAGATGAATTCTTTACCGCTGAGCCACCAGGAAAGCAATATACAAAACTCTAAAATCTCCACCAGAAAAACATTAGAACTGTAAGTGAATTAAGCAAATATGCAGAATATACAATTAATATCCTAAAATCTATTGCTTTGGTATACTAATAATGGACCATCAAAAGAGAAAGCAAGAAAACAATTCTACTTAAAATCACACACAAAAAGAATAAAGTGCCTAGGAATAAACTTAATTAAAGAAGTTAAAGACCTATACTCTGAAAGCTATACAATTTTGGTGAAGAAAACTGAAGATAATATATATATCTAAGTGGAAAGGTATCCCATGTTCATCAGTTGGAGTAATTAATATTGCTAAACTGTCCATACTACCCAAAAAAGTATACAGATTTAATGCAATTCCTGTCAAAATATTCATGACACTATTCACAGAACTAGAACAAATAATCCCCAAATTTACATGAAACCACTAAAGACCTCAAATAGCAAAAGCAATCCTGAAGAAAATAAAGAGCAAAACTGGAGTACCATGCTCCCTGACTTCAGATAATGCTACAAAGTTACAGTAATCAAAACAGTATGGAAGGGCACAAAAACAGATACATAAATCAATGAAACAGAATAGTGAGCCCATAAATAAATAAACCCACATGCCTGGGGTTAATTAATCTTCAATAAAAATATGCAATGGGAAAATAACAGTCTCTTTAATAAGTGGTGCTGGGAAAGCGTGGCAATTAAATCTTAAAGAATGATATTAGACCATTTTCTCTCGCCACATATAAAAATAAACTCAAAATGGATTAAGACTCAAAAGGTTCAACTAAAACCCAAAAACCTCCCAGAAGGAAACACAGGCAGCACACTTTTTGACATAAGTCTTAGCAATAATTTTCTACATCCGCCTCCTCGGGAAAGGGAGGAAAAAAGCAAAATAAACAAATAGGAGACAATTAAAAGCTCTGCACCACAGGTTAAACTGTCAATAAAATGAAAGAACAACCTAGTGAACAGGAGGAAATATTGGCAAACAATAAGTCTGATAAAGTTTTAATATCCAAAATATAGGGCTTCTCCAGTGGCGCGTCAGTAAAGAATCTGTCTGCAATGCAGAAGACACAGGAGACAGCGGTTCGATCTTTGTGTTGGGAAGATCCCCTGGAGGAAGGCATGGCAACTCACTCCAGTATTCTGGCCTGGAGAATCCCAAGGACAGAGGAGCTTGGCAGGCTACAGTCCACAGATCAGCAAAAAGTAGGGCACAACTAAAGCAACAGCATGCATGCACGCATCCAAAGTATAAGCAGCTTATACAGCTCAGCATCAGAAAAAGGCAAGCAACCTGAAGCAAAACTGGGCAGAAGACCCGAATAGATGGTTTTCCAAAGAAAACATACTGATGGCCAATGGGTACATGAAAATACGGTCAACGTCACTAATCATCAGGGAAATGCAAACCCAAACCACCATGAGATACAGCCTCACACTTGTCAGAATGGCTATCGTGAAAGAGTCAAGAAAAAACAAATGTTACTGAGGATGTAGAGAAAAATGGAACTCCAGGACACTGTTGGTGGGAATGTAAACTGGTACAGATGCTACGGGAAACAGTGAAGCTCCTATTCTTAAATATAAAACTGCTACATAATCCAGCAATTTCACTGCTGGGTATATTTCTAAGGAAAAAAACACACTAAGTAGAAAAGACATATGCACCTCAATGTTCATAGAAGCATTATTTACAATAGCCAACACACGCAAGCAATCTAAGTGTCCGTCAACAAATGAAGGATGAAGACGTGGTGTATACATAATAGAATCACACTCAGCCATACAAAAGAATGAAATTCTGTCATTTGCAACTACATAGATGCAGGTGGAGGGTATTATGTTTAATAAAATGTCAGACAGAAAAAGGCAAACGCTGTTTTCACTTATATGTGAGTCTAAAAAATAAAACAAACAAGTGAATATAAGAAAACCATAACAGACTCACAGATAGAGAGAGCTAACTACTAGTTACACGTGGGGAGAGAGACATGGGAAAGGTCAAGATAGGCGTAGAGGATTAAAAAGTACAAGCTACTAACTATAACATAAATAAGATACGAGGATATAATGTACAGCACAGAGAATATAACCAATATGTTATAATTACTTTAAATCAACTATAATCTCTAAAAGTGTTAAACCATTCTCTTGTACACCTGAAACTAATATTGAATAACAACCATACTTCAGTTTAAAAATAGGAAGAATAGGAAGAATAAAAGAATTGGAGAAAAAACAAACATAAGAACAACAGAGACAACAAAACTGCCAAAGAGACAGAAGACATATTGGTGGTTGCTGCGGTCTGAGAGGGTTGGGGAAATGGAAGCAACGGCTCAGTGGATAATTACTTTGTGGGTAACAAAGTAATTGCACAACATTGTAAATGCCCCCTAAATGCTACTGAATTGTTCACTTTAAAATGGTTAATTTATGCTATGTGAATTTCACCTCTGTTATAAAATAAAGAATAAAAAAGAGGAGAAAGGAAGACAGTGGTAATACAGATGAAAAACACTGGCCATGATTTAATAATAGGTGTATGAGAATTCATACACTATTTTGCAAGTGTTAGAAATTTTACATAAAAATTAAATGAAGCAAGAAAAACAAAACCTTTGAAAAAATCAGTGAGCATTTCTGTGGCAGAGACATAGTTCTTTAATTTTATTCCAGATATCCATTTGTCCAACTAAAAAATAACTTATTCCAACTTCCCTCACAGCTGTGACTAAACCATGTGACTAAATGTGGGCCAATGAGTTGTTAGCAAAAATGTTATAGGGGTCTCCAAAAAGGAAGGAGATAACCTCAAGATAATAAGAACCTCTTATTCTTATTGCTTGCCTGGAATGTAGATATGATATCCAGAGCTCCAGCAGCCTTCTGTATCCAGGAAATCTACAATCACAAATTCAACCAACTTGGGATTTAATATATTTTTTTAAGACATTTTCAAAAAGCAAAGCTTGAATGTTGTACAGGCGGGCAACTATTTATAGAGCATTTACATTCTATTAAATATTAGGTATTATAAGTAACCTAGAGGTGGTTTAAAGTAAGTATATGAGAGGATATGTGTAGGTTATAGGCAAATACTGCACCATTTTATGTAAGAGACAAGCACCCACAGACTTTGGTATCTGCAGGGGGTCCCAGAATGAATCCCCCAAGGAAACAGGAATGACGACTGAGATGCAGAGCAGAAACGTAGAAACTAGGATGCCTGACGCACAGAGGAAAATCGGAACCACTCCCGAACTCACAACGTTCAGGCTTAGCTTACGAAAGAAGGAAATTACTGTCTTGTTTATACCACTACTATTTGTGAGATTTTTTTTCTGGTGCCTGGTGTGTATGTTTCTAAGCCTAACCCTATCTACTGCTTTTCTAATTTCTAACTGGAAATTTCTCTTGCTAAAATTCATATATAAACAGTTCTATATGGTTTCAAGCAACATTATATGCTTCAAACCATTCAGTTCAGTTCAGTTCAGTTCATTCGCTCAGTCGTGTCCAACTCTTTGCGGCCCCATGAATCGCAGCACGCCAGGCCTCCCTGTCCATCACCATCTCCTGGAGTTCACTCAGACTCACGTCCATCGAGTCAGTGATGCCATCCAGCCATCTCATCCTCGGTCGTCCCCTTCTCCTCCTGCCCCCAATCCCTCCCAGCATCAGAGTCTTTTCCAATGAGTCAACTCTTCGCATGAGGTGGCCAAGTACTGGAGCTTCAGCTTTAGCACGATTCCTTCCAAAGATATCCCAGGGCTGATCTCCTTCAGAATGGACTGGTTGGATCTCCTTGCAGTCCAAGGGATTCTCAAGAGTCTTCTCCAACACCACAGTTCAAACGCATCAATTCTTCAGTTCTTCAGTCTTCAGCCTTCTTCACAGTCCAACTCTCACATCCATACATGACCACAGGAAAAACCATAGCCTTGACTAGACGGACCTTAGTCGGCACAGTAACGTCTCTGCTTTTGAATATACTATCTAGGTTGGTCATAACTTTTCTTCCAAGGAGTAAGCGTCTTTTAATTTCATGGCTGCAGCCACCATCTGCAGTGATTTTGGAGCCCAGAAAAATAAAGTCTGACACTGTTTCTACTGTTTCTCCATATATTTCCCATGAAGTGATGGGACCAGATGCCATGATCTTCATTTTCTGAATGTTGAGCTTTAAGCCAACTTTTTCAGTCTCCTCTTTCACTTTCATCAAGAGGCTTTTTAGCTCCTCTTCATTTTCTGCCATAAGAGTGGTATCATCTGCATATCTGAGGTTATTGATATTTCTCCTGGCAATCTTGATTCCAGCTTGTGTTTCTTCCAGTCCAGCGTTTCTCATGATGTACTCTGCATAGAAGTTAAA
Organism: Oryx dammah; assembly: GCF_014754425.2. Taxonomy (NCBI): domain Eukaryota; kingdom Metazoa; phylum Chordata; class Mammalia; order Artiodactyla; family Bovidae; genus Oryx; species Oryx dammah. The sequence continues at coordinate 89,108,457 of NW_024070203.1, read as the reverse complement.
TTAGCAGGGTGACAATATACAGCCTTGACGTATTCTTTTTCCTGTTTGGAAGCAGTCTGTTGTTCCATGTCCAGTTCTAACTGTTGCTTCTTGACCTGCATACAGATTTCTCAAGAGGCAGGTCAGGTGGTCTGGTATTCCCATCTCTCTCAGAATTTTCCACAGTTTATTGTGATCCACACAGTCAAAGGCTTTGGCATAGTCAATAAAGCAGAAATAGATGTTTTTCTGGAACTCTCTTGCTTTTTCCATGATCCAGAGGATATTGGAAATTTGATCTCTGGTTCCTCTGCCTTTTCTAAAACCAGCTTGAACATCAGGGAGTTCACGGTTCACGTATTGCTGAATCCTGGCTTGGAGAATTTTGAGCATTACTTTACTAGCATGTGAGATGAGTGCAATTGTGTGGTAGTTTGAGCATTCTTTGGCATTGCCTTTCTTTGGAATTGGAATGAAAACTGACTTTTTCCAGTCCTGTGGCCACTGCTGAGTTTTCCAAATTTGCTGGCATATTGAGTGCAGCACTTTCACAGCATCATCTTTCAGGATTTCAAACAGCTCAACTGGAATTCCATCACCTCCACTAGCTTAGTTCATAGTGATGCTTTCTAAGGCTCACTTGACTTCACATTCCAGGATGTCTGGCTCTAGATTAGTGATCACATCATCATGATTATCTGGGCCGTGAAGATCTTTTTTGTACAGTCCTTCTGTGTATTCTTGCCACCTCTTCTTAATATCTTCTGCTTCTGTTAGGTCCAGACCATTTCTGTCCTTTATCGAGTCCATCTTTGCATGAAACGTTCCCTTGGTATCTCTAATTTTCTTGAAGAGATCTCTAGTCTTTCCCATTCTGTTGTTTTCCTCTATTTCTTTGCATTGATCGCTGAAGAAGGCTTTCTGATCTCTTCTTGCTAGTCTTTGGAACTCTGCATTCAGATGCTTATATCTTTCCTTTTCTCCTTTGCTTTTCACCTCTCTTCTTTTCACAACTATTTGTAAGGCCTCCTCAGACAGCCATTTTGCTTTTTTGCATTTCTTTTCCATGGGGATGGTCTTGATCCCTGTCTCCTGTACAATGTCACGAACCTCATTCTATAGTTCATCAAGCACTCTACCTATCAGATGTAGGCCCTTAAATCTATTTCTCACTTCCACTGTATAATCATAAGGGATTTGATTTAGGTCATACCTGAATGGTCTAGCGGTTTTCCCTACTTTCTTCAATTTAAGTCTGAATTTGGCAATCAGGAGTTCATGATCTGAGTTCCTTCCCAATTCTCTAGTAGGCAACGTAAAGAAGAAACAGAAATTTATCAACTAAGACTGTAGAGAAAACTTCACTAACAGGATCATGTATAAGCGGGGGAAATACATGGGTTACATGATTGCAAACATAAGTCATGTGTATTTTCTTCCCCCAGGTTCTCAACAAAGACATGCAGAAACCTGTGTGACAAACTGAGACAATCCTTCTCTCCCAGGATCAAATGCTGGCTGGAATTAAACAGGATTGGGGTTATTGGATCTTCTATTTTCTAATTATGTACCAGTTAACAGAGAAAGAAAATTATTTAAAAGTTTTCTTTTTGTATGTCTTTCTTCTTCGTAAGAGAAAGAATTCCTAGACTGCTTTCTCTTACTTTTCCTAGCCTTAATACGGTATTTCCCAGGAAGTCCATTGTCCTTATAACCAATGGTTCTGGGATGGGGGTGAGAAAGTGATCTTTCAAAACACCATTCAGGACCCTCTTTCTCAGACCATGAGCCCACTGACATTCTAAAATGTCAATATTAACAGATAAAATCCCTCAGTGTAATAAAATGCTTTATATAGGCCATTAAAATTCAATGTTCAGATGAAATGAAAAAAAAATGTATGTGAAGCATTTTTCCTATGTGGCTTTTTAAATCCTAGAACTATATTTTTTAATGGGAAGGAAAGGTATTCTATTATCCTCCATTCCAGTTTCCAAGACAGTTCATTGCAAAGAGCTAACCTAGAACTCACTCTAAGAATTTTATGGCTATTTAAGGCTATTTAAGAAATGCTGTAATTTCAGAGCTTAGTCCAATATTCTATACGATCAAAGGGAAAGGTCGGATGCACTAGACACTTTGGTACATAACAGCTCTCAAGCTATTAACCGCAAACTGAGATATTTTCAGGGAATCTGTAAGGTTAAATTTTTTCATAAAACTACTGAGACATTTTTTATCTTTTTCATTTTACTGACATTTGCACTCTGGAGGTACAAAAACCAGTGGGTGAAAACGCTGCTGTGTTAGTCTGAATCAAGGCAGTGCCATCAAACTATATGAGCACGCCTTGCTTTCTTCACCTCCACATCTGCACACCCTCAGTCAAAGAAGGAAAAAGAGAGAGCCAGTTTCACTTAAGATGTCTTTGATGAAATAGGAAAAATAACTAATTTTTTAAACATTGAGAATTTAGGGAAACAATCTGTTACAATGTGGCTCTCCAGCAACTTTTCTTATGAGTTTAATGGTGGTATTCACAACGTAACTTAAAAACTATTGCACAATGAAATGTATCACCATTTGGCAGATCTGCACAATTAAGTGAATCAATATTCACCAAATAACCAAAAAATATTACAAAATCATATGTGACTTTAATGTAAGAGGAAAAAAAAATCTCATTAATATTGTTTTAGATTCCACATTGCAATTTACTTTTAAGAACCTACAACTTGTTGAATTTTGGTACATCAAAATACAATTGTCTGAAAAAGTTACAAAAATTGTTCTACTTTAATACTTGTTTTGAAAATTGGAATTTATTCCTACAATTATCACTGGATGAATGCAGAAAACTGCACCCAGCTGCAATGAGCCATGTAGGAATACATAAAACACACACACATGTCTCACAAGAATATTGGTATGCACCTATGCACAGCCAGTGTTCCAGTGTTCCCTTAGATTCCACATCACCCTCCTACTACCGCTACACAGAAATTCACAAGGTGCAACCCTTCCAGCTGTGAAGGACACGGGCTGCACCCCCTCCCCTCTTTAGTTTCCCCCATTTCCTCTCTGTCGACCTTGTACTTTTCCTGCGTCTGTGTTCTCCTTTCTTACTTCATCTCTCTTCTCTCGTTTTTTCTGTCTCTCTTATTTCCTTCCTTTTGCTCTTAAAATGGTAGACCTGGGAGCAGGTAGGCAGCCTGGCCAGAGAGCCGGACCTGAACAAACTGTCGGTCTTTCGCAAGGTACTGTGCTATATTATAGAATTTATTCATTTGTCATGTTTAATGTGTAGAACTGTACTACCATTTTACTAGATGCCAGCCTGGTTTTGTTGTTGTTGTTCCTGTTGTTTGGGTTTCTCTCTTTGTTTTGTTAACTTTTAATTTTCCTATCCATTTTAAAACTAAATTCCTAACTAGTTCTTTGTATCTCACTAAGAAGTTTTGAAGTGCTATATCCATTCCTAACCTCCTTTTCAGATAATTTTTTCCTGAGCGTTTTAGGAATGCACGCATGCCATTATTGCAGAACTGACAGTACTCCTTCCAAAGAATTTTTCATATGAATATTACCTATTTCATTTTTCCTTTGAATATTACCTATTCTCCATAAACTCATCCAGATTTACTTCATGTACTTCAACCAAAACACTGTACCGTAACATCTTCCACGCAGAAGCAGAAATGTGAATCCATTGTATTCTATTAGGAAATAATAAACACAATGAAAAGACAACCCACAGATTGGGAGAGAATATTTGCAAATGGTGGGACCAACAAAGGATTAGTCTCCAAAATGTACACACAGCTCATGAAGCCTAACAGCATCAAAGCAAACAACCCAGACAAAACATGGGAAGAAGGCTTTTAAATAGACTTTTCTCCAGAAAAGATACACAGATGGCCAAGAGGCACATGATATGATATTCAGCTCCTCTAATCAGTAGAGAAATGCAAATCAAGACTACAATGAGATATCACTTCACATCAGTCAAATGACTATCACCAGAAATCCACAAACAATAAATACTGGAGACGGTGTAGCGAGAAAGGTACCTGCCTCCACTGTTGGTGGGAATGTAGATTGGCACAGCCGCTGTGGAGAACAGTGTGGAGGTTCCTTAATGAACTAAAAACAGAGCTACCAAGCATGCTGTACTAAGTTGCTGCTGCTGCTAAGTCGCTTCAGTCGTGTCCGACTCTGTACGACCCCATAGACGGCAGCCCACCAGGCTCCCCCGCCCCTGGGATTCTCCAGGCAAGAATAATGGGGTGAGATTCCATTTCCTACTCCAGGGGATCTTCCTTAACCAGGGATCAAACCTGCGTCTCTTGCATCTTCCTGCATTGGCAGGAGGGTTCTTGACCACGTGTGCCACCAGGAAAACCCAAAGAGTTACCGTATGACCCTGCAGCCCCAGTCCTGGGCATGTATCTAGAGAAAAACATGATCTAGAAGGATACATATGCCCCAGTGTTCATTGCAGATGTTTACAGTAGCCAAGACACAGAACAACCTAAATGTCCATCGACAGAGGGGTGGATAAGGAAGATGGGCTACATAAATATCAGTCACTAAAAAGAAAGAAAGAATACCATTTTCAGCAATATGTATGGACTTGGAGAGTGAGGTACTGAGTGAAGTAAGTCAGACTGAGAAGTATAAATATCATATGACATCCCTTATGTGTGGAATCTAAAAAGAAATGATACAAATGAACTTACAAATCAGAAAGCCACAGAGTTAGAGAACAAACTTGCAGCTGTCCAGGGGAGCGATGAGGGGTAGGGATAGTTAGGAACTTTGGGATGGACATGGTCACATTGCTATATTTAAAATAGGTAACCTGGAAGGACCTACTGTGTAGCGCATGGAACTCTGCTCAACCTTATGTGGCAGCCTGGATGGGAGGGGAGTTTGGAGAAGCATGGATGCATGCATGTGTATGGCTGAGTCCCTTCACTCTTCACCTGAAACCATCGCAACATGGTTTATCAGCTATACCCCAATACAAATTTAAAAGTTTTAAAAAATAAAATAAAAATGTACAAACCATAAAAAAAAATAGATAAAACACTTGTGAAAATGTACCAGATTATCATTCTCAGGAATTTTTTGTTTTGGAAAATGTGGTTATTTTTCATAAAAAGTTAACTACATGAGTATATTATTGTTATTTTAGTGAATTATTAACGTATAAATAGTTTTAACATTTCTCTTAATTCCTGGTAGGATAGATATCAGGAGGTACAACCCACATGAGGCTTCTCTGGTGACTCAGATGGTAAAGAACCTGCCTGCAATTCAAGAGACACAAGTTCATCCCTGGGTCAGGAAGATCTCCTGGAGAAGGGCCTGGCAGCCCACTCCAGTGTTCTGGCCTGAAGAATTCTGCGGAGAGAGGAGCCTGGCGGGCTACAGTCCATGGGGTTGCACAGAGCTGGACACGACTGGGCGACTAACACACCATATCTAACCCACATAAAGAAAAACTCTTTAGGTCCCTCAGTGTGTTAAGAGCATAAGGAGGTCTTGAGCTCAAACAGTTCAGTGTTTAGAAAAACCTGTATTTATAAGTTTTTTTATTGTGATAGACAACATCCAGGTTGAAACACAATATTGTAATTGCTTTCTATGCAAAAACTACATGAAGATTCAGTTGTCCACCCGGTAAGTGAAAGGTAGGTCCCTGGACCTGAAGCATTATGAAAAGAATCTCTTTGTTATTTTGAGTAGAAGTAGACAAGAAAGAGCTAGAGTAGCATGGAGAAATTATACTTAAATGTTCAGAAAAAGTCTAGAGGACTTGGCAGAAAGAGCTGAAAGAGCAGGCTTACAGGCAACAATCAGAACATGCAATGACCCAAATCAAACCCTTGAAAGTCCCACCAATCACAAGAGGATTCGAAGTTTTCTGTGATAAAATTCAAAATAAGAAGACAATTATTTTATCAGTTATTACAATAATATTGAGCCCAGAAAGCTGGAAAGTTTGGCATCACTCTGGTGTTTATGATTGCATCAGACATTTCCTTTATGTCACTGACACCTCCTCTGTGCCTCCGTTTTCCTGTATCAGAAGTGAGGCCAACTTGTTTCCCAGATGACACCAAGGGGTAAAAACTGGAGAAAAGCCAAAAGCTTTGTGTTTTCTTGTGTATCTAAATGCTAATCCACTTCACTGATAATCTTCTAAGTTTCCTGGGTCTCAAAAAATAAAATAAGGCAGCAGGAGGAGCTCACTCTGCCAGTGAAATTATTCTTGATTTATTTCTTTGTCCCTTATCCTTTATGAAATGTATCCTGTAGTTCCATCAAAAATAACATTCTGATGTACACCACATAGTAAGTGAAAACCAGCAGTCACTTTGATCTCTCCTCACACAAGAGTTTTTAGACAAGTTTTTTGTCTAACAAATGACTCATCCCATGATGTTTTAAAAAAGAAAAAAAAAAGTAATGGACACATAGGCACAAAATTATCCCCTAGGTAATATTAGGTGGACATAGAAAATTCAGTGAAGCAGAATTTTTAATAATCTTTTATGAAATGTTATTGATTGATCATCTTAAAATCTACTAATTATTATTATTTCTGAGGGGAAAATAATGAGATAATTTTTCCTCCTAGACTGAAAGATCAACAAACTCTAAAAGTAAGCAATCCTAAGCATAACAAGAAAAGAGAAAACATCCAGATTCATAGTAGCAGTAGTTCCTCTGTAGTTGCTAAAACCCAAATAATTCTAGAACATGAAAGCAACTACAGTTCTTGTCACTCCTTGATTTCCTTAACAAAAATGGACTCAGTTACAAGCGCAGCTCCAATGTCAAGAATGTAGCTTCTCTGTTAATGCCCATCATCATGAAAATGGAGCTCAGAACATTTAAACAACAAACAAGACTGTTTAGACGAGCCGTGAAGTTCTGAACTACACGATCACCTTGGATTAAAGTAGAGACAGATTCGAAATAGCAGCTATTACTATTTATCATTTTAATAACTTCAAATGAGAGGTACATGTAAATAAGCTTTGCTATTATTGTACCTAGGGGATCATGAGCATTGATGTGCAAGACTCCAGAATAATGAGCTTATGAAAGAGATGCTCCCACTCTGGAAAGCAATACAATTAACTAGCAAATTTTTCCAATATATTAAAAAAAAATTAATCACATTCCAACATCTTTCTGAAAGTAGTCAGTAGTACCCCTTCTTTGTGCTTTAACCACAGTTTTTTTTCCTGTTCCTGTTGTTTTTTCTGGGGCCTAATATCAGGAAAACTGTTGTGTCAAACCCCAAAATGTTTAAAATTCTTTGCTTCAGGCCTGTGAACTAAACCCCTGCCAGTTTCACCAGCTCTGCAGGCATTAATACTAAAGTTGATGGTAGGAGGTACTGTCAACATTCCCCCAAGTCTAAGAACTGAGAACTGTCAGAATTGCAATTTTTCTAAGTAGCCCTATAGATAGCCTGTGTCATCATGCATTTCCTTCCTAGGGTCCATAAGATAAATCCTTCGAAGTCAAGGGCAATAATCAGAAAATGGTAAATGAACACTTGTGAAATCAACTTTAGGGTATCATTTATCTTTTCAAGTAAGAAACAGAAATAGTGTTTGAGAAGGTCAAGAAAGTTGGGAGAATCATGTTTCTATTTGGACTTCAAGGATGAATTTCTAAATAGAACCAAGCAAATCACCTGATATTTGGGAAGCTTGGAACAAGAGTAACACAGAGTCACATGAAGTGAAGTGAAATGAAAGTTGCTCGGTCGTGTCTGACTCTTTGCAACCTCCTGGACTATACAGTTCATGGAATTCTCCTGGCCAGAATATTGGAGTTGGTAGCCATTCCCTTCTCCAGGGGATCTTCCCAAACCAGGGATCGAACCCAGGCCTCCCACATGGCAGGAGGATTCTTTATCAGCTAAACCACCAGGGGAGTCACATGGAACATGTCTAAATATTTTAAGTTATAAATCAAGCCAAAAAACTCTTAAATAAAATGTTATATCCTCCTCCCTTTGCAGTTCTTGGATTTCTCAAACTGCCTCTCAGGAATGTAGCAGTCTAGGACAAGCCATTTCCACATCAGTGCCCATTTTGACCCCTGTTCCTCGCACCCCAAATCCACTGCACCTGGCATGAAGGTTCTCATGCCACAGGAACATCTATTCCAGCCTACATGTTCAGGCTGTACTTGTATCCCTCCCTGCACAAGCAGCCACTCTTTAGCCACCCCTTGGATCAACCACTGATTCTCCTCTCCATTTGGACTAGTCTGTCATTAATCTTGCCAGATGTCAAACTCAGGGGACTCATTCAGACTCTGCTAATTATAATGCTTTTGAGGAGGGAAATTCTGGTGTCCCACATATTCAGAACGTGGTCTAAATGGATTGATGTGCAAAAACTGCAGAGTGTTAGTGTTAGTCACCCAGCCATGTCTGACTCTTTGTGACCCCATGGACTGTAGCCCACCAGGCTCCTCTCTCCATGAAATTCTCCAGGCAAGAATACTGGAGTGCGTTGCCATTTCCTTCTCCAGGACATATTCCCAACCCAGGGATTGAACACGGCTCTCCCACACTGCAGGCAGACTACCTACTGAGCCACAAAGGAAGCCCATAGGTGTGTCCAATTGGACCCCATGGTCTAAATGGGGTGATGCTGCAAAAGCTGCATAGGTATGTCCAGTTGGACCCATGAACTCTTTGACCATGGAGAATATCACAAATAGTGAAGAACTAGAGCAGGGCAAAGGCCCAGCTCATTTGGGTGTAAGGATGGTATTACAGATTAGGATAGTTTATTGATTTTCCAGAAGAATTATCTGTGGGTAATATCTGTCCTTAGATGTTTTGTCATTGTATATTCCATCAATCAAAGGGCCAGTGGGCAAGTCCAAGCCAAGTAAATTTAAATTTAAAAGGTCAGGAATGTTGAACCAAGAGAAGGAGATGGAAAATCATTGGAGACACCCACAGACTCTGCCGTTTTCGAATGACGTCCTTTGTCACTGTTAAGAACGTGGAGCTTCCATCACCATGCAGCTGCCCTCCAGGAGATCAGTGTGGCTGTTCAGAAGCACACACTATGCTTGTTCAAATCTGTTTCACTTTGGATAAAGTCTATCACATTGGAGGAAGTAACCATTGTTGTCCATTCCTAACAAGTACTCAGCACCAGGCATCCGAATGAACTCAGAGGACTGAGAATTTGTTGATCTGGAAGTCATACTAGATGATAAATTGAAAAGAGAGCAACTCACATAGGAAAGCCTGAGGCAAATTGGGCAAGTAGAACTCTGACCCCTCACACTGCAGGCAGAGGCAGAAAGGGCATTCCACAAGACTTTCCTGACTTAGTAGGCTACCTTGTGGCAGTTATATCCATAATTTATGTGTCTTCTGCAAAGAAGTGGTGACCAAATCGCAACACAAAGTAGAAGGAATGGGTCTCTAATGGTTTGTGCTTTTCCTTAACAGGACTCTCTGGCTTTCTTCATGGTTGGCCTCCAGATTGCTGGGGACCCCAGCACAGCTTCATCTGTTCACATCCACAGCTGGCCCAGTCCTCACCAGCATCTCAAGGGCAGATCTGGGCAAGTCTTGCCACAGCAGGACATCACTCATTTCTGGAGTCACCAGATGTAAGAAATGTAAACGAATTTTGTAATCAATTACCCAAATCCCTCATTTTATAGATGGGGACTAACAATTTACGTGACATGTGCTTGATCACATGGCCTGAGAATAGAAGCCAGGGTGGTCGTGGTATAGTCGCTTAGTCACATCTGACTTGCGACCCCATGGACTGTAGCCTGTCAGGCTCCTCTGTCCATGGAGTTCTCCAGGCAAGAATACTGGAGTGGATTGCCATTTCCTTCTCCAGGATCCAGGGTAGAGGAAAGGAAAAGAAAGAGAAATAGCTAATTGGCAGCCGGTAGCAGAGAAGGCAATAGCACCCCACTCCAGTACTCTTGCCTGGAAAATCCCATGGATGGAGGAGCCTGGTGGGTTGCAGTCCATGGGGTCACTAAGAGTCGGATACGACTGAGCGACTTGACTTTCACTTTTCACTTTCATGCATTGGAGAAGGAAATGGCAACCCACTTGCCTGGAGAATCCCAGGGACGGGGGAGCCTGGTGGGCTGTGGTCTATGGGATCGCACAGAGTCGGACATGACTGAAGTGACTTAGCATCAGCAGCAGCAGCAGCAGCAGCAGCAGTAGCAGCAGCAGCAGCAGCAGTAGAGAAACCCATTCCAGTACTCTTGACTGGAAAACCCCATGGACAGAGGAGCATGGCAGGCTAGAATCCGCAGGGTTGCAAAGAACTGGACACGGCTGAGCGCACAGGCACACACTCAGCATTAGGGAAGCATGTGCTGTGTGAGGCGCTTGACTCAGTTGACTGTTTTCAGTCTTCATATCAATCATGAAGGACGCCTATTTACTAATCTCATTTGCAGATGAGGGAGCAGAGGCTCAGCTCAGCCACATGACTTTTCTGAGGTCACAGTATGAGTGGCAGAGCCAGGACCCACGGTCTATGTTCATTGCAGCACATCAAGTGGCCTCTCATATTCTGCACACTTTTATGTTGTTCACAGTATTTACGGTTCTTGTGGTGGGAATACCTGATCAGTTCATTTAGAAATAGACAAAGTAGAGTGGACCATGTGGAATCTCCTGTCTTCCTACTGGCGACCTTGTGATGAAGATTGTAGCACACCGCAGTCCCTGTCATCAGTCCACAATAATACAAGTAACAGCTCACTGTGCCTTTTACTTACAAAACATTTTTATAATCCCAAGCCTGTGAGGTCATTGCCTCTATTATCTTTTCCATTTTTAAAATAATGAAACTGAGACACAACAAAGATTTTGAGAAACATGGTCCAAAGTCATAAAGGTAAGTTAGGAAGCATAATAAAAACTTAAAAATGAGTTTTCTGACCACATATACATCCAAGATTTTGAAGAACCTAAATTTCTTAAAAATTTGAAGAGTATCTAAATAGAGACTACTTTAGACTCTGTGGGAGAGGGAGAGGGTGGGATAATTTGGGAGAATGGCATTGAAACATGTATAATATCATATAAGAAACGAATCACCAGTCCAGGTTCAATGCAGGATACAGGATGTTCGGGGCTGGTGCACTGGGATGACCCAGAGGGATGGGATGAGGAGGGAGGTAGGAGGGGGGGTCAGGATGGTGAACACGTGTACACCCATCGCAGATTCATGTTGATGTATGGCAAAACCAATACAATATTGTAAAGTAAAAAATAATAATAATTGTAAAATGATGCTGAGCATCTAATAAAGTAGGAGAGAAGCCATTTGACCAAAATAATAATAATAATAAATAAATAGAGACTAGCATCTTATCAATGCTGGTCGATGAATATACATTTCTTATTAAGAAAATGACAGAGATTTACGACTCCTATTTACCACAATTACTTTGAAGGATTCACAGAAATTTAAACTCTTAATAATTGAGTTGGTAATTGAGCTTAGGAAGGCTGAAGCACTTGGCAAAATATGTCACAAGTGAGACAAAGAGCAAGCCAAGAAGCTCATTAATCACTGCTTTCCATTCACTGATTACAGAAAAGTAAGAAACTCAGTGCTGCTAAAAAGGGGCTACATAATTTCTTTCACAACAACACATAGTCCCTGAATTTCCAGACAGAACATCTTTGAATCATGACCAAAGTCAAATATGATTCTTTTAAAGGGTTTTCTTGCAAGTAATTTTATTAGCAAAACTATGGTAAACAGTTTATTAACAAAGAGACTATTCTCTGATTTTCACATGTGATGTTTCCATGTATGTATTACTTTGGCTTAAATAAAAGCAATTAAATTAAAAAAAATTGCTTCCTTTATCTCTACCCCAAAAAGTAGTTAAAACAACATCATGTAAAGTACCAGTCAATGCTTCTTTCATAAATCCATACACATACCAAAAAAGGGGGGGAGAGACATGTTGAAAAATGTTTTGCATTTATCTTAATGTAGAGTGGTAAAAATTCTTTTACTCTAAGTGTGGTAATAGTATAATACAGTTATATGACTCTCTTTTTTTAAATATCAAACATGTATTTTTACAAATAAGTGTTAGCCTTTCTCAACCTTTTGGAAATAAGGTGCAATATAAATGCACAATGAAAAGTGAATGATGTTGTCAGCTCACCATACATAATTCTGTTAACACCTTCATTGTTCAAGCTCCTTCTATTTCCCTTTCAGAATCACTTTCAAAGTCTGTGGCACCTCATTTAAATGAATGACTCAGGTAAGTTTGGAGAGTCTATGAAGTTATACATTTAGAAGTCTATTCCTCAAAATCAAAGAAATCTTAACGTGAGTGCTAAGAAAAGAAAGTCTTAAACAGAATGCCAGTGCAGACCCTATAGATGTGAGTTTTCACCTTTCAAGGATTCTGTGTTTGGTTTCTGTTATTAATCTCTCTCCCCCTCTCTCTCCTACCTCTCTCTCTCCCTGCTCTCTCTCCCCGTGGTTAGGTTACAGTGGTAGAATGTGGACAGGTGGGTGTGTATTCTGTGTGTCTTGTCCATGGTCTTCTGTCCAAAGAGAAAAGCTACTCAAACATAGTTCGTATCTTGATTTCTATGTCAGCAATGTAGGTTAAAACACAAATATCATCCTGATTCTCAACAATAAACTCTGAAAGAAACGTTCTAAGTGGATTTTCTAGGACCACTCAAGGAGTTTCTCAATTAACATTTCTTAAATTCATGCCCCTAAAAAACAATGCCACAATTTTCCAGTGAATCTTCCCTAAGACAAGATCTGTAATATTTTTAACAAATTATGAAGAATGTGATAGCCTAAGCTAAGAAAAAATAGCATCTCTGTTTAAAATTTTATTTCATTTGGAATTAAATCACTTATTCATTACAATTAGTAATATTTGGATTATATTGGGTACTAGGTCCATAATACAGTATAATACTGCCCATGGGAAATAGTCCTAAAGAACATAAGCTTTCCATTTTTTATAAAAAATAAGTGGTATTATATTGGCTTTTCTATCCACCTGGAAAATTCTTAGGCCCAATATAAGATTCTGTGTTAATGTGAAGACTCTTCATTCCTCTAAAACAGATAATTGTAAGAGACTGGTTCAAGATGGAAGAGTAGGACTCCTGTGAGAGTCTTTGCTCATCTTCTCCTCTGAGAGCACCAAAATCACAACTAGATGTTGAACAACCATCAGCAGGAAGATGCTGGAACATACCAAAGAAAGATGCTCCATGTCCAAAGACAAACGAAGAGCTTCAGTGAGATGGTGTGAGGGGTGCATGTTAAAGTCAAATCCCATACCCACTGGGTGGGCAACCCACAAACTACAGAACAATAATACCAAAGAAGTTCTCCCACTATTATGAAGGTCTGAGCCCCACAGCAGCCTTGGGATCCAGCAAAAGGACTAGGAATCCCCAAGGAATCTGATTTTGAAGACCAGTGGGATTTGACTGCAGGACTTCCATGAAACTGGAGGAAACAGACACTCCACTCCTGGAGGGCACAAACAATACCTAGTGAGCACCAGGACCCAGGAGAAAGGAGCAGTGACCCCACAGGAGACTGACCCAGACTTATCTGTGAGTGTCGGAGGGTCTCCTAAGGAGTCGTGAGTTAGCAGAGGTTCACCACAGAAATGTGGGTAACGGCAGCAGCAGTTCTGGGAGCTGCCCCTGGCATAAGCCCCCTTGTAGGTTACCATTAGCTTTACCACAGAGTGTGTAGACCACAGGGCTGGGTCGCCCCAGGCTAAACAACTAACAGGGAGGGAGTGAAGCCCCGTCTATCAGCAGACAATTCGATTAAAATTTTTCTGAGCGCTATGCACCAGAGAGACTCAGTTTTGCTCACCTCCAGTCCCTTCCATCAGGAAGCTTGCACAAGCCCTTACGCCTCACCCACCAGAAGGCAGACAGAAGAAGCAAGAAGAACTACAGTCCCACAAGAAAGTCCAGAACTAAAGTCCAGAAAAAAACCACGGTCACAGAAAGCCAATCAAAATGAAAAGCATAGGATTATTTCCCAGATGAAGGAGCAAAATAAAACCCCAGAAAAATAACTAAATTAAGTGGAGATAGGAAACCTTCCAGAAAAAGAAGTCAGAATAATGATAGTGAAAATGATCCAGGACCTCAGAAAAAAGAAAGGAGAAGATGAAAGAAATGTTTACAAAGACCTAGAAGAACTAAAGAACAGAGATGAACAATACTCGAGAAGGGGATCAACAACCGAATAACTGATGCAGAACAAATAAGTGACCTAGAAGACAACGGTGGAATCACTGTCACAAAACAGGACATAGAAAGAAAAGAAGCGAAGACAATCTGAGAGACTTCTGGGACAACATTAAATGCACCAACCTTCCCATTATAGGTGTACAAGAAGCAGAAGAGAGGGAGAAAGGACCTGAGAAAATATTCGAAGGGAAAGTAGCTGAAGACTTCCCTAACATGGAAAAGGAAATAGTCAGCCAAGTTCAGGAAGTGAAGAGAGTCCCAGGCAAGATAAACCTAAGAAGGAACACAACAAGACACATAGTAATCAAAATTAAAGACAATGATAAAATATTAAAAGCAACAAGGGAAAACGACAAATAATATACAAGGGGATTCCCATAAGGTTATCAGCTGATTTCTCAATAGAAATTCTACAAAGCAAAAGGAAATGGCACAATATACTCAAAGTGATGAAAGGGAAGAAGCTGCAACCAAGACTACTCCACCCAGCAAGACCCTCATTCAGATTTGATGGAGAAATTGAAAGTTTTGCAGAAAAATAAAAGTTAAGAGCACTGTTAAACCAACTTTACAACAAATGCTAAAGGAATTTCTCTAGGCAGAAAACACAAGAGAAGGAAAAGACTTATGGAAAATAAACCCAAAGTAATTAGGAAAATGATAATAGGACCATACATATCGATAAGAAGAGATTGCAAGAATACACAGAAGAACTGTACAAAAAAGATTTTCATGACCCAGACAATCAAAAATGTTTAAGTGTGAATAAAATCAGCAAAAGAAAAGTTATTCTAAACCACTTAGTAGATCAAAAGGAAAATTCAGATGACAACTCAAGGCTATTGACTTCTGCCTTCACATTTTATTTAACAGCTCATTCACTCTTCTTATAATACAAATATTCTTACAGAAACAGCTAAATTTTTCTAAGCTTTTGATTGGAACCAAAAAAAGAGAGAGAGATCTAAAATGACTCAAGTTTTAAGCCCTTAGTATTATTTTTCAATTTGGTAACTGTGTTTTCCCATTCAATGAGTCATAGACCAACCTACAAGAGATTATTCATGAAGACAAAGTACTCAGGCCAAAAACACAGTGGTAAAAGCTCAAAAAAAAATATTTGTAAAAACCTTACTTAATTCTGATACTAAAACCTGTTTCAGATTGTTCAGACAGAGAAACTAAGTGAATAGTGTCATTACTTTCAAGGACAAATGTAAGAGGTATTATAAACACTCTTTGAAATTATCCTTGCAAGTTTCAGGAAGACAGACTTGTGTCCAATAGCTCTGTGAGAAATACAGGGGGTACTCCACAGCCCTAGAGGTAACAGCAGACAAGGAAGATTAAGACACTGGACCTGGGACCATGGAATAGCCTGGATCAAATTCAATCTCCACTGCTTTCTAGCTGTGTGAAATTGGGCAAGTCCTCAACATCTCTGATTCTTAGATTCCTTTTCTATAAAGTGAGGTTAACAATAGCCACTACCTCATGGGGTTGTGATGATACATGCTAATGCCCAGCAGAGTGACTGCCCATATCAATTATTAGCTAATATGATTAAAAAATTAAGATCTCTTAAGCAAAATAGATGGCCACTTTACCTGCTTATCCATGGATAAGCAACAAACAATGGCTGCTTCAAAAGGATTCCAAAGAAAACTCCATGATTTGACAGTCTGTAAAGCAAAGCAGAGGAAAAGAAAACCCCTTGGAGAAAAACTGCCTCTAGCACAAAAATGCCTAGCTCCGGCTCTGCATTTTATTAACACATTGGGAGAAATTTAGAGTAATCTGGTAACATAGTTCTTAAAATGGGATTTTTCTCACATCATTTCAACAGTACCTTTCAACGCTCAAGTAAACATGTTCATTTAGAACCTAGTCTACCATGAAGAGCAAATCAAGAGAAAAAATAGTTTTTCTGCGTTGTCAATCCAAGTCATCACATGAGAATATGTCAGCAATATTCAAAAAGTGCCATGAATATAAAAATTACCATTTTAGAGACAGTTATTTGAGTAGTTTCACGCTGTTTGTCAGAATCAGAAATTAAGTGATTCTTCTGGAAAACTAGAGAATAAAATAGACGCACTCCCTTCACAGTAGATGGTGGGGACGGAGAGTGAGAGTGCGGTTTGTTCATCAGGCATGTTGACAGTTTATAAGTTTTCAAAATGCCTGATACATAAATGTCTCAGAGGCACGAAGTGGTTGTTATTCAAAAGTCATTCTATAGGCCAAGTACTTGACCTTTCAGTTCTATCTTTTGGATTGTATCCAAACTTTAGCCTTATAAGTTGTAGCCCATAATAAATACATTTCATTAAGTGAACAAAAATCCTATAGGCAAATATTACAATTTGTATTATAGTTATGGAAAAACCACACAAAACTAACTGACCCATTCAGAGCCACGCAGGCTCAGCAGTGTAGTGGAAAGAATTAACCAAGCTGGGTTTGAATACGGTTGGCACCTTCCATTACCTCTCAATTCTGACACCTTAAGGTCTTTGAAATTCAATTTCTTCTTTGTCAAATGGTCATAGCAATATCTACTTTCAACATTACTGTGAGAAATATGCAAGATGCGTGTGAAAAAGACTGGCACTTCACAGGCTCGCCGTAATCAGATGCACAAAGTTCCACACTTCCAACAAGAAAAGAAAGTGAAGTTGCTCAGGCATGTCCAACTGTTTGCCATCCCATGGACTGTAGCCCACCAAGCTCCTCCACCCATGGAATTTTCTAGGCAAGAGTACTGGAGTGGATTGCCATTTCCTGCTCCAGGGGATCTTCCGGACCGAGGGATCGAACCGAGGTCTCCCACATTGAAGGCAGACACTTTACCATCTGAGCCATCGTGAATGTGCTGCTTAGAACAAGGTTTGAAATGTATTGATTGTAGACTGCTACAGGTGTTTTCCCAGTAACCCGGTAAAGGGAGTTTTCTGCTTCCAAACAGATGCAGATGGACATGACTGAATTTTTAATAGTATGGACTGTCCCTGTCAGGAAACGGACTGTCCGTGCAAGACTCCAGGTCAGTTAGGATCCTACAGATGCCCACTGGGTAGGTGGTCCTGCCAATGAGAACTGAAACCAAAAGGCAGGACATGGAATAAGCAATGAATCAGGCTCTCAGAAAGGTCTCATGGCCACCAGTTCAGAAAAAATAATAGGAAAAAAAAAATAGTGCATCTTCTATCTTTCCAACCCTCAGTCGGACAGGCACAGAGACGCTACTGGAAGTAACACCATGAAGGCTGCCCAAGGAGAACCCCAGGTTCTGTTCCAATCTGGTTCATGATGATAGTGCTGGGACAATGACATTCATGAAACGTCATCTGACCGGTGAATCTGAGATGTGTGTGGCTCCTTTGGGTGTTGAGGAATATCCCCCTTGTGCTCCACACCAACAGAGGGCCTATTAAGTTCAACATATGGGATTCAGCTGGTCAGGAGACATTGGGTGTTATGTCCAAGCTCAGTGTGTCACTATAATGTTTGAGGTAACCTCAAGAGTGACTTACAGGAACGTGCCTAACCAGCACAGAGATCAGACCGATGTATGAGACCATCCCTATTGTGTTGTGTGGCAACAAAGTGGATATTAAGGACATAAAGGTTAAGGCAAGTCAGCTGTCTTCCACCAAAAGAAGAATCTTCAGCACTGTGGCATTTGTGCCGAAAGTAACGACACCTCTGAAGAGCCCTTGCTCTGGCGTGCTGGAGAGCTGACCGGAGACTCTGACTTGGAGTCTGCTGCTGAGCCTGCTCTTGCCCCACCAGAGATGGTCGTGGACCCAGGCTGAGCTGTGAGGTAGGAGCGTGGTCTAGAGGCTGCCCAGACCACTCCCCTCCCAGATGGAGAGGGCGCCCTGTGAGAAATGAGGCTGGGGCCCCGCGTCAGAAGTCTTGCTCTGTAGGCAACTGTCCTGCGATGTCAGTGGTGTTTGCCTCTTTCCTACACAGTGAGGCAGAACACGTGTTTGATCTCTGGATGCTGAAGGAGCTGGATGGGCTTCAGAGTGAATGTGGAGGTTAAACAAATGCCTTCACTTTTCAGCCCCGCATATTTAGGTGTTTTGGAACATCGTTGCTTCCTCCTTCAGTTTCAAATATGAAACTGCCATAGTTAAATTGAAGAAAGTACGGAAAACCACTCGTCAATTCAGGTATGACTTGAATCAAATCCCTTATGATTATACAGGGGAAGTGGCAAATAGGTTCAAGGGATTCAATCTGATAGACAGAGTGCCTGAAGAACAATTGACAGAGGTCCGTGACATTGTACAGGAGGCAGGGATCAAGACCATCCCCAAGAAAAAGAAATGCAACAAGGCAAAATGGTTGTCAGAGGAGGGCTTACAAATAGCTGAGAAAAGAAGAGAAGTGAAAGGCAAAGGAGAAAAGGAAAGATATATGCATTTGAATGCAGAGTTCCAAAGAAGAGCAAGGAGAGATTAAGAAAGCCATCTTAAGGGAACATTGAAAAGAAATAGAGGAAAATAAAAGAATGGGAAAGACTAGAGATCTCTTCAAGAAAGTTGAAGATACCAAGGGAATATTTAGTGCAAAGATGGGCACAATAAAGGACAGAAATGGTCTGGACCTAACAGAAGCAGAAGATATCAAGAAGAGGTGGCAAGAATACACAGAAGAACTGTACAAAAAAGATCCTCATGACCCAGATAATCACGATGGTACACTCACCTAGAGCCAGACATAATGAAATGTGAAGTTGAAGTCAAGGGGACCTTAGGAAGCACCACTATGAACAAAGGTAGTGTAGGTGATGGAATTCCAGCTGAGCTATTTCAAATCCTAAAATATGATGCTGTGAAAGTGCTGCACAGAACACGCCAGAAAATCTGGAAAACTCAGCAGTGGCCACAGGACTGGAAAAGGTCAGTTTTCATTCCAATCCCAAAGAAAGGCAATGCCAAAGAATGTGCAAACTACCTCACAGTTGCACTCATCTCACACTAGCAAGGTAATGCTCAAAATACTTCAATCTAGGCTCAACAATACATGAACTGAGAACTTCCAGATGTACAAGCTGGATTTAGAAAACATAGAGGAACCAGAGATCAAATTGCCAACATCCTCTGGATCATGGAAAAATGCAAGAGAGTTCCAGAAAAGCATCTACTTTTGCTTTATTGACTATGTCAAAGCCTTTGACTGTGTGGATCACAACAAACTGTGGGAAATTTTTAAAGAGATAGGAATACCAGACCAGCTTGTCTGGCTCCGGAGAAGCCTGTATGCAGGTCAAGAAGCAACAGTTAGAACTGGACATGGAACAACAGAATGGTTCAAAGTTGAGAAAGAAGTACATCAAGGCTGTACATTGTCGCCCTGCTTATTTAACTTGTATGCAGAGTGCATCATGAGAAACGCTGGGCTGGATGAAGCACAAGCTAGAATCAAGAGAAATATCGGTAACCTCAGATATGGAGATGGCACCTTCGTAATGGCAGAAAGTGAAGAGAAACTAAGGAGCCTCTTGATGAAGGTGAAAGAGGAGAGTGAAAAAGCTGGCTTAAAACTCAAAATTCAAAAAACGCAGCTTATGGCATCCGGTCCCATCACTTTATGGGAAATATGGGAAACAATGGGAACGGTGGCAGTCTTAATTTTCTTGGGCTCCAAAATCACTGCAGATGGTGACTGCAGCCTTGAAATGGAAAGATGCTTACTCCTTGGAAAAAAAGCTATGACCAACCCAGACAGCATATTAAAAAGCAGAGACATTCCTTTGCCAACAAAGTTTCATCCAGTCAAAGCTATAGCTTTTCCAGTGGTCATGTACAGGTGTGACAGTTGGACCATAAATAAGGCTGGGGGCCAAAGAATTCATGCTTTCAAACTGTGGCGCTGGAGAAGACTCTTGTGAGTCCCTTGGACTGCAACCAGTCAATCCTAAAGGAAATCAGTCCTGAATATACATTGAAAGGATTGATGGAAGCTGAAACTCCAGTGCTTTGGCCATCTGATGCAAAGAGCTGACTCATTGGAAAAGACTCTGATGCTGGGAAAGATTGAGGGCAGGAGGAGAAGGGAACGACAGAAGATGAGCTGGTTGGATGGCATCACTGACTCAGTGGACATAAGTCTGAGCAAACTCCGGGAGACGGCGTGCTGCAGTGCATGTGGTCACAGAGGGCTGGACTTGACTGAGCAACTGAACAACAATGAACAGTAACAAGACCATATTGAGAGGTGGAATCTTCTCTGTTACTGCCATCCCCATTTTTTTGTTTGTTTAGTCTGAATACAGTTATATTTCAAACACCTAAAAAAGAAAAAAGAAGCAAAGGCTCATAATAGGGGGATGGTGGAAGAGAAGTTGTTCCATCTTTATCAGCTGTGACGAGATCTTTGATTCTAAAGATCTGAGGCAGATTCCTGGTGATCCGCACTGCCTCTAGATCTATCTGCCTTCTGTTAGCCAATAAATGTAACGCCACCAAATCTTTTAGTTTCTTGATTGAATGGAAAAATTACTGGGGTACTATTACAGCTCCACCTGATTGTTTAGTTGACTAAAAGTCCTCAAAGAGAACTTTGATTTTCTTTTCCAAGAGCACTTTATGTTATTGTTAAACTCTCTTTTCCAGCTCGGGGTCAATTACCCAGTCATCCCTCTATCTAGAGGATATTCCCCTTTTTTACTTTCTAAAAATTCATTCTTTCATCCTACCATCTAGTAGCTACTTTCCCTTCCCTGTAGCTGGTTATAATTAATAAATTATAAATTAGACACATTTCAGCTGTTTTCTTTTAGCAGCATCTTAGCAATGACTCTTTGTGGGAGTTTGGAAAAAATATTTCTTCAGAAATGGTTCCAACTAAAAATTCAGTAGTTACCAAATAATAGAGTCCAAGTCTTCAAAACTGTCATTTTGGGATGAAAGCTGAGCTGTGAGTGTATGTGTCTAGAGACCCCTTTCTATTTAAAGAGCCAACACCTGAAACCAGTGTCTAGGTCTTCTGATTCTTGGTTAATTTTTGCATTGCTTCTTGTCTTAAAAGTTCAGTATAATTTAACAAATGTAGAACATTTTAAACAGAATTACATATAAATTGGGGGGAAAATAGACTGCTCCCATCAGATATACTCAAATGAGAAAAATAAAGACAGCTAGCCACGGGAGTCGTAAAAGTCAGTGAGGTGTAGGAAGGGGATGATTTGAGTCAATTCATTAAATCATGAGCTGCACCCTTGATACAGTCTCTCCAGAAGGACACGTATAAATGAGTCACCTAAATCTCCATTTATCAGATAACAAATAGCTTTGTAAGCAGAGGAAACTGTGATCCCTACACCTACCTGCAGATGCTAACTGCACGATAAAGATATTTACATAATGAGTCACTGAGACAGTGGAACCAGAGACGTCAGTGAAGCATGTGATTGGGCAGGCACACAGGCCCCACGGTGATGGTTTTACTCTCTTCATGGCAAGGTTGTTCACCTGCTGTCAAAGAAAAGTCACTGGAGGTTTACTGAGCTGAGGTCTACACAGTAGGAGTTATGGGAGATACAAGATTAGCCTTATGAGACGTGGGGCCTATCTTCCTACTGGGGCTGCAAAATTTAACATAGACTAATGGAAGAACTGCATAAGTACTCTCTAAATGATAAAGTGTGGGTCCAGACATCAAACACTCGCATCATCTAATAATGGAAATAAAGTTATCCCATATAAAGATTTCTGTGTCTTTGTTATTACTACTTTATATGTATGTGTATATATTTACACTTGATGCATGCTAAGTCACTTCAGTCGTGTCCGACTCTTTGTGACCCTATGGACTGTAGCCCACCAGGCTCCTCTGTCCGTGGGATTCTCCAGGCAAGAACACTGCAGCGGGTTGCCGATTCCTTCACCAGGAGGTCTTCCTGACCCAGGGATCAAACCTGTGTCTCCTGTGACTCCTGCATGGTAAGTGGATTCTTTACCTTTTGAGTTACTGGGGCTTCCTGTGGGGCTTAAGAGGTACAAACTATTAGGGATAAAATAAGCTGCTGCTGCTGCTAAGTCACTTCAGTCGTGTCCGACTCTGTGCGACCCCATAGACGGCAGCCCATCTACAAAGTTACATTGTAAAAAATGGGGCATATAGCCAGTATATTATAAGAACTATAATATAAATGAACTATAATAAATGAAGTATAAATTTGTGAATCACTGTATTGTGCATCTGTAATTTACTTAATATTGTACATCAATAACACCTCAATTTAAATAAAAATACAAAGAAGGAACACATATACAAGAGACTCCATGAAGTCTGATGATTGGTTAAATCCTTAGGCTGGCTGGAGAAATACAATTTTAAATTTTAAGTACAGATAACCATAAAAACAAGGGCACTATTTTTAGAAACAGCAGAGAACTCAGGAAGAGTACTTTTCTTCTGTGAGAGGTAGCAAGGATGGGGAAGCAAATATGCTAAACTCAGGTTGATTTCATGCTGAGATTAGAGTTCAGAAGGATTTCTGGTTAAAGATATCCATAAGGTATATCTAGGACAAAAATTTCAGTCTCCAGGTCTGGATATGAAGATGCAAGACTTGTAACCAATTTTAAAATAATTGTTAAAGTAAAAAGTGAAAGTGAAGTTGCTCAGTCGTGTCTGACTCTGCGACCCCACGGACTGTAGCCCACCAGGCTCTTCTGTCCATGGGATTTTCCAGACAAGAATACTGGAGTGGGTTGCCATTTCCTTCTCCAAGAGATCTTCCCGAGCCAGGGATTGAACCCGGTTCTCCCACATTGTAGGCAGAGGCTTTACCCTCTGAGCCACCAGGGAAGTGTTGTTAAACTCATAGAAATAGATTAAGTGGCCAACTAGTGGAATATGGAAAGAGAAGATTATGGGCAAGACACCGAAGAACACTAACTTTTATGGGATGGGAAAAGAAAAATAAGTCAGTAGAAGAAACAGAAAAACAGTCAAAAAACTGAAAGGAGCATCAGGGTGGGCAGTGTAAAGATACTGAGGCAGAAAAGCATTCCAAGGAGGAAAACCAACAAGGAAAATGCATTAGAGACTCCAAAGGAGTGAAAGGATCAAAGACTGTTCGTTGAACCACTTGGCAGTTGTTACTGATCTTAAAAGAACAGTTTCGGTGAAATGTTGAGAACAAAAGCAAGAGAAGGCATAATGAGAGTGTTCAGTCAGAATTAGCCTACTTTCAAGAACTCTATTGTAGGAGGGAAAGAGATGGAAGGATAGCTTAAGAGGGAAACTGTCAAGGGAAGTTGTGTGTCTATAAGAGAGAAGAGAGTGGAAAGGGAAGCATTTAAGTGGCAGAAAAAGAGACAAAACAACATTCAAAAGACAAGGGCCAGCATCAGGACACAGGGGTAGGGAGCATGTTTGTAAAAAAGGAGAAATATTTTTTCTTCAAGTAGGAATAAAATTATCAGTAGACTGGAGAAACAAAGGTTAATTTTATGGCAGAGAGAAGATAAAGTCCCAGAAGCTGTCACTTAGGTTCTCATTCTTGATAAAGAAGACAAAAGGACACACGGCGATCGAATTGTCACAGTTTTCCAAGAATTTTTCTGATTTTAGCGCTGAGCGTTCCACTTTGTGGGAGACCCAGGCAAGCGGGGATGGTGGGTAACTGTAACTGTGTGTCAGTTGAGTGCTGCTGATGTCAGGTGGGTGCAGGTTATTATTTTGTTGAGATTAAGAGAAAAATTTCAGAATAATTTGATGGGGAAACTTGATAGGAGTTCATCGAAGATGGATGAATAGAAGCCTGAGCTGCAGGGATAGACCGTCTGACGTCACATCAGAGGACAGGAATCTGTGATGTCATTCATTAGAGGTGCTCAGCTGCACAGGCTGGTGCCCGGCAGTGAAACAGCATGAGCAGTAAAAGAGAAAGCAGAGGAGGGTGTGGAGGAGGGCGTGGCAACCCACGCCAGGATTCGTGCCCAGAGAGTCCCACGGACAGAGGAGCCTGGCGGGCTACAGTCCATGGGGTGGCAAAGAGCCGGACACGACTAAGCGACCAACACACACACACACGCACACACAGAGTGCAGTGCAGTGCAGTTTAGGGGATTTGTTTCAGCTTATTGTAGGTAATGCACATAAATTCTCATGACTGTTTTCGAATGTAGGAAAATGCCAGTTTCTTCTATATATGAGCTGAAAGATTTTGAAGAATGTTTGCCAATTAATTGCTGGCTCTGATGATTTTCCACTTTTTCCTCCTCTCTACCTTTCTACCTCTGATGTTGAGCACCAGAGGACCAGTTCATAGCACAGCATGACTCCTGGCCTTAGCGTTTCATGCGTTGCTAGTCAGCGAACTACTACTGTGGATTGTAGCATTCCTGGAAGTCACTCAGACAGTGAACAAAAACTTAGCTATACACAGAAATGACTGTGAACCACGGAAGCTTACACCACTTTAGTCAGATAAAAGGCATGCCCAACTCTTCTTCCTCGGGGCCAGATACAAATTCCCTGCGAACCTTCACCACCACCCAACCTGGGAAACACAACAAAGCGGAGTCAGGATGAAAAGAGGTCATCATGTTAACCAAATGCGGTTAAAATACTTTGGCAACGTTTATGCAAACACACAAGCTTTTAAGCACATTGATAAGGCCTCTCCCCAGGCCTTTGG
Source organism: Oryx dammah (assembly GCF_014754425.2). Lineage (NCBI taxonomy): Eukaryota > Metazoa > Chordata > Mammalia > Artiodactyla > Bovidae > Oryx > Oryx dammah. The sequence continues at coordinate 89,083,495 of NW_024070203.1, read as the reverse complement.
AAGGCGCTCGTGTGACCGAGAGATGCTGAAGCTCCATGAGCTTACGCTCAAATCGGCACCAGGGCACCAGGTTCGTGGCCAATACTTGGAGCAATGCTGCCTTACACGCACATGCAGAACTTATGGTTGCGCCTTATTAAAAGTCTATGGTTTCTAAAATTACCTTACTCCTTTATGCCTTTACACAGATGACTGCTTCTCTCTCAGAGAGTTCTCTAGCAGTCAGCTTTCCAGATGAAAGGAACAGCAAGTAGAAAGCCCCTAAGGAGGACACATGTTTGGTGAATATGCGGCTTGTCCATTTGGGGTTCAAAGAACAACAAAGAAGCCTCTGCTGTTGGGAAAACATGAAAGGAGAGTGGGACAATACGGAAGCAGAGATAGGGCCAGGCGGGACCTGTCTCCCTGTGGACACTGCAGAGACCTCGACTCTCACTCCAAGTGAGCTGGGAAGCCAGGGAGGGTTGTGGGCAGAGGACTGACATGAACCGACACACGATTTTAAGGGATCACACAGTTGAGAATAAACTCTGGCAACAAGAAGAAGAATTCTAGCGTATTCATCTCTGAGGTAAGGGTGGTGAGGAAATATTATTTTTAAAGCTGGCAACAGATTTCCTCTTGAGGGGAAAAAGTTTGTTTAGAAAAATAAAGCCCTGGGGACAAAGGCCACAGTGAACTCAGACAAAGGTACCGAAGACGGAATGGTTCCATGTGATAGCCTTGGAGCACCAGTGAGCTCTGGGGGATGCGGGAGACGGAGGCTTCTGGGTAGGGAGCCTTTGCAGAGAGGAGGGCAGCCCAGGGCAAGAGGACAGACGATTTAGGAACGAAGCTTCCTGCGGTGGGAGGAAGAGGGACACAGGAGGAAAATATGACATATTCCGTTTTGGATCATCTGAAACACGATCCCCTGATGAAGAAACCCTTCAGAAAACAAACAGTCTAACTCACACAGGTGCTTTCTGTGAGTGCTGTCTTGAGGAAATCAAGTGTTTTGAGGACCCTGACAATTTGAGGTTGACTTGAGGGAAGAGAAAGTGAAGTCGTTCAGTCATATCCAACTCTTGTGACTACATGGACTGTAGCCTGCCAGGCTCCTCTGTCCCGGGGATTCTACAGGCAAGAATACTGAGTGGGTTGCCATTCCCTTCTCCAGGGGATCTTCCTGACCCAGGGATGGAACCCAGGTCTCCCACATTGTGGGCAGGCACTTTACCATCTGAGCCACCAGGGGAGCTGCTGAGGGAAGAGAAAGCATCGTAAATAGAGGGCAGTATGTGAATATAGCTGATAGCTGAACAATATAAGTAGAAGCAAGAGAGGAATATAGAAACGTTTTCTTGGAAAAGATACTGGGTAGCTAAGAGTTGGACACGACTGAGCGACTTCACTTTCACTTTTAACTTTCATGCATTGGAGAAGGAAATGGCAACCCACTCCAGTGTTCTTGCCTGGAGAATCCCAGGGACGGGGGAGCCCGGTGGGCTGCCGTCTATGGGGTCGCACAGAGTCGGACACGACTGAAGTGACTTAGCAGTAGCAGCAGCTCATCAGGGCAAGAAGGATTTAAACCATGACTTATCTAAGTAGTAAAGGAAGGTCAGCTCTAATGCTCAATGGCTAGAGAGAGGTAACAGCCAAATATGACCACTGGGGTTACATTAGTATTCACAATGTACTGTGCCTAAGTTTTAAAAAGGCAAGAATAAATTAATCAATCAATGTCAAGGAATAAAATTCATTTAAAAAATGAATTTTGAAACAGCTAACCATGATTTTTTGATGAATCATAGAAAAAATGTTATATCTAATATGTATCTATATGAGCTTTATATTTCCATTATATGTTTACTTCTCAAGCAACATTTATTTGAGCTTACTGTATTCCAAACCCTATGCTAAGAGTGCTGTAAGAACTCTATAACCCAGATATCATTGTTGCTGTTGCTGTTGTTGTTGTTTAGTAGCTAAGTCGTGGCTGACTCATTGTGACCCCTTGGACTGTAGCCCTGTCCCTGGGATTTTCCCAAGCAAGAATACTGGAGTGGGTTGCCATTTCCTTCTCCAGGGGATCTTCCCAACTCAAGGATCAAACCCACGTCTTCTGCCTTGGCAGTCATTGGCAGGCAGATTCTTTACCTCTAAGCCACCAGGGACTCACGCTAGGTATCATTACTACCTCCCTTTAAATATCGGAACACCAAGTCTCAGATAAAGTAACTCTTGTCAAGCATGTACACCCCGTAGGAGAGGAGAGCAGGGCACAGCCAGAGCTTGAACTCAGGCTGCAGAGTCCATAGCCTTCACGCCATCCCTGGATACTTCCATTTCACATGTCTCACATCCATCATCATGCTTTAACTCACACACATGCCATTAACTCAAAACACGGAAGAACCAAATCTACTTAAAATCTATAACAGATCCTAACATGTTCCACTGGAGGACATTCAAATCCTGTGGGGAAATTAACAAGTGTTTATATTAGAGGAAATCTAAATATTTACTACAAAGGAGAAATGGACAAAGTGATCTATTCCATGGGAAAGAAAAAAAGAGACAAGAAAAGGAAAAAAAGCAGGTGAAGTCATTACAGCTTTGAAGATGTACATTTTCTAAACATTTTTTTGGAGCTCTGTGCTTTTAATATAATTGTTCTACCAGTTCTGATCTAGGCACTGAGGCTGTGGTTATGGTAGTCTGGAGACAAGGGGACTGGAGATTGTATAATTCATGATACAAGGAAGAGAAATTTTAACCAACAATTGTTGGCCAAGGTTTTTATTTCTTCTGGTAGCTGCTTCCAATATAAATTCAAAATGATGACTCAGCCATCCTGGTCCCGTGGAAAGCTCACAATCTCATAACATGATTAGATAATAAGGGAAAGGACAAACTGTCAAGAAGAGATTAAGAAAAGACAGCCCTGAGATGCTGATAAGACTTAAACCTATATTGGCTTTTTTTTTTTTTTTGTAACTGAAAAATGTCACAGCTTATAAAAGTAAGTTTGAAGTAGTAATGAGTTTTTTGCCCTTGAAATACTTTTTTGTTGGAAAAAATGAAATGTATGTAGTTCAAGATTTATGATATAATTGACTCTATAAGGAAGAAATAAAATATCTTTGGGAATTAATGAGTGCCCAGTATCTTGAGTATTCCTATGACTCCTGCCCCCAGGGTTGTCAGCTGTCTCCTAAAAGCGGGACTTTGGGGGCATCCTTTTCTTTCATTGCAAAGCTCATGTGACATGGCTACGTTCACTGAGCACGTGAACCTGTGAAACACTAAGGACACCTTGAAAATTATTTGTTCAGCTAACAAATAACAGGTTGAGCACCTACTCTGAGGTGAGCATTAGAACTTGGAACCCAAAGTTAGAGAGAGACACAGTTCCTAACCTTGACTCACAGTCTAAAGGAGAGTTAAACACACAAGCAATCAGAACTGGTACTTGGCCAGCGTGCACCAGGTGACCTTTCAACCTGTTTACACTTCTGGTGCTTATATGATGTTAGTGTCTATGCCAAAGTGGTTTTTTAAACATTTTTAATATCAACCCCGTGAGCAACTACAATTATGGTTATGTGCTATATTAAAATCACATATTGGATGCCAAAGAAACAGAGAAAAGACATTCATCACATCTTAAATTGAAATGGAAATAATGAATAGCTTCACGTGCTCCGTGACACTCCCCAAACATACCTTCCCACAGCAGTAAGTATGGATGACGATTTCTAAGGTTGGGAATGACCCTAGAAACTAGCTAGACCAACCTCTTCATTCTGCCACGAAAGAGACGAAAGGGCAGAATACTCCAGCGACCTCCCACAGTCCCCAACCCAGGTAAGATAAGAGATGGAAAGAGAACCAAGTCTTCTCATTTCTGGTCCCCAAACTCTGAACTGCTCTCCCATGTTAGTTAGTAACTCTGCGTGCTTACGTGATCCTTGGTCACTTTATGCTCACCGCCCTGCCTTCCACGTTTCTTCCCTAACGGCTAACAGCTTCCCCACTGGGATGCCAGTTAGGCTGGAGCAAAGCCCTGGGCTTACGGTTTGGAGTCCGACTCCTGTTCTGCCCCAGCCCGGGAGGCTGTGCACGCAGCTCTGGTCTCCAGCCACAGCAGGTCCCACGGTCACGGGGAGCCGGGCAGCAGGAGGAGAATACGACCCTGTCCCTCCAGCCACAGAGACGGTCACGGACCCGGTCCCCGCGGCTGCAGCAGACACACCTGCACACCGGACGGCCCTACACGCCGCCGAGGCACCTGCAGCTTTGGTCTCACTCGCTCCTTCCCCCAAGACGGCAGTGGAGGGCGTGCCCCAGGCAGCCTTAAACGCAACAAAAACACCTGCCCTCGCAGTATCCCAGAGGGTGACACCCGGCACAGCCAAGCAGCGGGAGAGCACAGTGACTGACCCCGGAGGCACAGCAGGAGCAAGGACACCAGCAGCCCCTCTGTTAATCCCCAAATACAGCCGGGAGCAGCTCAGGTAAGACAAAACTTGTGCTGTGTGACGCCATCTACTGAAAAACAAAAGAAAGACTTCTAATTACTAACCTGTAAAATTGTTAGAATCAAATTTTTAAAAATTTACCTAAAGAAGAAAGGCACCTGCTGTTAATACTTCAGATGCACTGGCATTGGAAGAACTCATCAAGCACCATGAAAAAAATATATATGTTTTTCCAGAAACCAAACTTAAAGTCATGGAATATTGTGACTATAACTGATAAAGAATACAAAACACGATCATGAAGAAACTCAGGAGCGATAAGAATATTCAGAAAGTTCAATGAGCTCAGAAATGAAATTACTGAGTTAAATAAATATTTTACCGGAGAGATTAAAACGCAAAAAAGGAACCAAACAGAAATTCTGGAGCTGAAGAACTTGATAATCAAGATATAGAATGCATTAGAAAGCACTGGAAATAGAGCAGAATATACAAGAGAGAATTAGAAAGTTGTAAGATAGAAATCTAGATATAATACAGGTAAAAAAGGTGAGAGAATTGAGAGTTTTAAAAAATAAAGAAGTTCCACTAGAAATATTTGACTTAGGAAGAGCAGCATAAGACAATGGGTATCCCAGAAAGAGAGGAGAGAGAAGGGAGCAGGGAGTTTCTTTAAAGAAACAATAGCTGAGAACTTCCCAAGCCCGGGGGAGGAACTGGATATACAACTCCATGAAGCTGAGAACACAATTATCTCAACACGAAAAGATAGTCTCCAAGACATGTTATATTAAAACTGTAAAGAGTCAACCAAAAAAAAAAAAAAAGAAAAGTAGCCAGGAAAAAAAAAGAACAATAACCTACAAAAGAACCTCCTTTAGGCTAGAAGCAGAATTCTCAGAAGAGACCCTATGGGCAGGGAGAGAGTGGAGTGGCATTCTCAAAGTGTTGACAGATTAAAAACTCTCAGCCAAGAATGTTGTACTCAGCAGAGTTATCATCCAGGTGTGCAGGAGAAATAAAGGCTTTCCCAGACAAAAGCTAAGGGAGTTTATCAGCACCAGATCTGCTTCACAAGAAATGTTAAACAGAGCTTGTCCACCTGAAACAGAAAGACAAACTACACAGAACTTTGAGTAGGATAGCAAACAGGCAGAAATCATAGCGTTGCAACTCTGCATCAGAACAGGTTGTTAAACAACCATAGCATAAAGGTTGAAGGAAAAATCAGCAATATAGAAAAGGGTCAACAAAATCTTAAAAGAGGAAGAGAGAGGCAAGTGAAGGTAAGATGCTTTCAGCAGGAAAAGTACTATCTTATCTATGAGATGTTTGATACAAACTTCATGGTAACAAGAAAATATAAATTTGGATAGGACACAAAATTGTTTTAAAGTAAACAGAAAACTTCATAGAAAACTACTATGGAGAACAATGTGGAGATTCCTTAAAAAAATGGAAACAGAACTGCCTTATGACCCAGCAATTCCACTGCTGGGCATACACAGCGAGGAAACCAGAATTGAAAGAGACACGTGTACCCCAGTGTTCACTGCAGCACTGTTTATAATAGCCAGGACATGGAAGCAACCTAGATGTCCATCAGCAGACAATGGATAAGAAAGCTGTGGTACATATACACAATGGAGTATTACTCAGCCATCAAAAAGAATACATTTGAATCAGTTCTAATGAGGTGGATGAAACTGGAGCCGATTATACAGAGTGAAGTAAGCCAGAAAGAAAAACACCAATACAGTATACTAACACATATATATGGAATTTAGAAAGATGGTAACGATAAACCTGTATGTGAGACAGTGAAAGAGACACAGATGTATAGAATAGTCTTTTTGACTCTGTGGGAGAGGGAGAAGGTGGGATGATTTGGGAGAATGGCATTGAAACATGTATAATATCATATAAGAAATGAATTGCCAGTCTAAGTTTGATGCAGGATACTTGGGGCTGGTGCACTGGGATAACCCAGAAGGATGGTATGGGGAGGGAGGTGAGAGGGGGATTCAGGAGTGGGAACTTATGTATACCCGTGGTGGATTCATGTTGATGTATGGCAAAACCAATACAGTATTGTAAAGTAAAAAGATAATAATAAATAAAGTAATAGAAACACAGGTAAAAAGAAACAACTGAGATATAGAACAACCAGAAAACAAAGCATGAAATGGCAGTGCTGAGTTCTCACTTGTCAACAATCACCTAAGCGTAAGGGCTCCCAGGTGGCTCAGTGGGTAAAGAGCCCCCCTGCAGGGGAGGAGATGTGGGGGACGCGGGTTTGATCCCTGGGTCAGGAAGATCCCTTGGAGGAGGGCATGGCCACCCACTCCAGTATTCTTGCCTGGAGAATCCCATGGACAAGGAGCCTGGTGGGGGGGGCTACAGTCCATCGGGTCACAAAGACTCAGACAGGACTGAAGCCACTGAGCACACACACATGCACGGTAAGTGTAAAGGGACTGAATTTACCAACCAAAAGACACAGAGTTTCCAGATGGGTTTAAAAACAAGACCCAACTACATGCTGCCTACAGGAGATTCATCTCAGCCCTAAAGGTAAATGTGAGCTTAAAAGCAAAGAGATGGAAAATAATACTCCAAACAAATGGCATTCGAAGAAAGCTAGTATAGCCATACTTATTTCAGACAAAATAAACAGCAAGCCAAAAAGTAACAAGAGACAAATATGGACAGTATTAATGATAAAGGAACAATTCCTCAACTATGAACCTAATATAGGACAATCAAAATATATTAAGAAATTATTAGCAAACGTAAAGGGAGACAGGTCAGGTGGTCTGGTATTCCCATCTCTTTCAGAATTTTCCACAGTTCCTTGTGATCCACACATTCAAAGGCTTTGGCATAGTCAATAAAGCAGAAATAGATGTTTCTCTGGAACTCTCTTGCTTTTTCTATGATCCAGCGGATGTTGGCAATTTGATCTCTGGTTCCTCTGCCTTTTCTAAAACCAGCTTGAACATCAGGAAGTTCACAGTTCACGTATTGCTGAAGCCTGGCTTGGAGAATTTTGAGCATTATTTTACTAGCATGTGAGATGACTGCAATTGTGCGGTAGTTTGAGCATTCTTTGGCATTGCCTTTCTTTGGAATTGGAATGAAAACTGACCTGTGGCCACTGCTGCGTTTTCCAAATTTGCTGGCATATTGAGTGCAGCACTTTCACAGCATCATCATTCCGGATTTCAAACAGCTCCACTGGAATTCCATCACCTCCACTAGCTTTGTTCATAGTGATGCTTTCTAAGGCCCATTTGACTTCACATTCCAGGGTGTCTGGCTCTAGATGAGTGATCACACAATCATGATTATCTGGGCCATGAAGATTTTTTTTTTGTACAGTTCTTCTGTGTATTCTTGCCACCTCTTCTTAATATATTCTGCTTCTGTTAGGTCCAGACCATTTCTGTCCTTTATCGAGTCCATCTTTGCATGAAACGTTCCCTTGGTATCTCTAATTTTCTTGAAGAGATCTCTAGTCTTTCCCATTCTGTTGTTTTCCTCTATTTCTTTGCATTGATCGCTGAAGAAGGCTTTCTTATTTCTTCTTGCTATTCTTTGGAACCTGCATTCAGATGCTTATATCTTTCCTTTTCTCCTTTGCTTTTTGCCTCTCTTCTTTTCAGAGCTATTTGTAAGGCCTCCCCAGACAGCCATTTTGCTTTTTTGCATTCCATGGGGATGATCTTGATCCCTGTCTCCTGTACAATGTCACGAACCTCATTCCATAGTTCATCAGGCACTCTATCTATGAGATCTAGACCCTTAAATCTATTTCTCACTTCCACTGTATAATCATAAGGGATTTGATTTAGGTCATACCTGAATGGTCTAGCGGTTTTCCCTACTTTCTTCAATTTAAGTCTGAATTTGGTAATAAGGAGTTCATGATCAGAGCCACAGTCAGCTTCTGGTCTTGTTTACATTGACTGTATAGAGTTTCTCCATCTTTGGCTGCAAAGAATATAATCAATCTGATTTCGGTGTTGACCTTCTGGTGATGTCCATGTGTAGAGTCTTCTCTTGTGTTGTTGGAAGAGGGTGTTTGCTATGACCAGTGCATTTTCTTGGCAAAACTCTATTAGTCTTTGCCCTGCTTCATTCTGCATTCCAAGGCCAAATTTGCCTGTTACTCCAGCTGTTTCTTGACTTCCTACTTTTGCAATCCAGTCCCCTATAATGAAAAGGACATCTTTTTTGGGTGTTAGTTCTAAAAGCTCTTGTAGGTCTTCATAGAACCATTCAACTTTAGCTTCTTCAGCGTTACTGGTTGGGGCATAGACTTGGATTACCATGATATTGAATGGTTTGCCTTGGAGATGAACAGAGATCATTCTGTCATTTTTGAGATTGCATCCAAGTATCCAAGTACTGCATTTTCGACTCTTTTGTTAACCATGATGGCTACTCCATTTCTTCTGAGGGATTCCTGCCTGCAGTAGTAGATATAATGGTCATCTGAGTGAATACCAGAACACCTGACCTGACTCTTGAGAAATCTGTATGCAGGTCAGGAAGCAACAGTTGGAACTGGACATGGAACAACAGACTGGTTCCAAATAGGAAATGGAGTACATCAAGGCTGTATATTGTCACCCTGCTTATTTAACTTCTATGCAGAGTACATCACGAGAAACGCTGGACTGGAAGAAACACAAGCTGGAATCAAGATTGCCAGGAGAAATATCAATAACCTCACATATGCAGATGACACCACCCTTATGGCAGAAAGTGAAGAGGAGCTAAAAAGCCTCTTGATGAAAATGAAAGTGGAGAGTGAAAAAGTTGCCTTAAAGCTCAACATTCAGAAAACGAAGATCATGGCATCTGGTCCCATCACTTCATGGCAAATAGATGGGGAAACAGTGGAAACAGTGTCAGACTTTATTTTGGGGGGCTCCAAAATCACCACAGATGGTGACTGCACCCATGAAATTAAAAGACACTTACTCCTTGGAAGAAAAGTTATGACCAACCTAGACAGCATATTCAAAAGCAGACACATTACTTTGCCAACTGAGGTCTGTCTAGTCAAGGCTATGGTTTTTCCAGTAGTCATGTATGGATGTGAGAGTTGGACTGTGAAGAAGGCTGAGCGCCGAAGAATTGATGCGTTTGAACTGTGGTGTTGGAGAAGACTCTTGAGAGTCCCTTGGACTGCAAGAAGATCCAACCAGTCCACTCTGAAGGAGATCAGCCCTGGGATTTCTTTGGAAGGAATGATGCTAAAGCTGAAACTCCAGTACTTTGGCCACCTCATGCAAAGAGTTGACTCATTGGAAAAGACTTTGATGCTGGGAGGGATTGGGGGCAAGAGGAGAAGGGGATGACAGAGGATGAGATGGCTGGATGGCATCACTGACTCGATGGATGTGAGTCTGAGTGAACTCTGGGAGATGGTGATGGACAGGGAGGCCTGGTGTGCTGCGATTCATGGGGTTGCAAAGAGTCGGACATGACTGAGCAACTGAACTGAACTGAACTGAAAGGGAGAAATTGACAGCAACATAATAATAGTAGAAATGTTTAACAACCTCATTCCATCAGTGAATAGATCATCCAGACAGAATGACAACATAATAACTCCGTCTTAAAGGAAACATTATATCAGATGCACTTAATAAATTCATATAGGACAACTAATCAAAATGCAGCAGAATACACATTCTTTTCAAGTGCATGTAATACATTCTCAAGAACACATTGTATGCTAGGACACCAAAAAAAGTCTCAATAAATTTAAGAAGACTGAAATCACATAAGTATCTTTTCTGACCATGAGGGTATTAAATTAGAAATCAACTACCAAAAAAAAAATAATAATAATAATAAGCTGGAAATATCACAGACACCTAAAACTAAACAGCATGGTTCTGAGCAACTATTGGTTCAATGAAGAAATCAAAGAAGAAAACAAAAAAAATCTGAAAGCAGTATAAACAAAAATATTACATACCAAAACTTATGACATGCAGCAAAAGTAGTACTAAAAGGGAAGCAGACAGGAAATACAAGAAAAATCCCAAATAAACAATTTAAACTTATACCTGTGCTGTGCTGTGCTTAGACATGTCCAATTCTTTGTGACCCCTTGGACCATAGCCTGCCAGCTTCCTCTGTCCATGGGATTCTCCAGGCAAGAACACTGGAGTGCATTGCCATCCCCTCCTCCAGGGGATCTCCCCAACTTAGGAATCGAACCCAGGTCTCCCACATTGCAGGTGGATTCTTTACCATCTGAGCCACCAGGGAAGCCCAAGAATACTGGAGTGGGCAGCCTATCCTTCTCCAGGGGACCTTTCCAACCCAGGAATCAAACTAGAGTCTCCTGCACTGCAGACGGATTCTTTACCAGTTGAGCTATTAAGGGAACTAGAAAAAGATGAATAAAGGAAGCCCAAAGTCAGCAGGAAAAAAGAAATAATAAAGATCAGAGCAGAAATCAATGAAATAGAGACTAGAACAACAATACAAAAGATCAATGAAACTAAGAGCTGATTCTTTGCATAGGCATACAAAATTGCAGACCTGTAGCTAGACTCCCTAAGAATAAGAGGTAAGACTCAGATAAACAAAACCTAACATGAAGGAGAAGAAATTACTACCAATACCACAGAAACACAAAGGATTAAAAAAAACTACTATGAAAACTGTATGTCAACAAATTGGACAACCTAGGAGAAAATGGATAAATTCTTAGAATCATGAAAACTTCCAAGACTAAATCCTGAAGAAATAGAAAATCTAAGTAGAGCAATTGTTCATGAGGAGATTAAGACAGCAAAGGCTATCAAAAACACAAAAGTCCACCACCAGATGGCTTCATAGGTGAATTCTAAAAAACATTGCAAGATTTAATACCCTTCCTTCCCAAATTCTCCCAAAACAATGGACAAGGTGAGAACACTTCCTAACTCATTTCATGAAGCTAGTAGTACCAAAACCCAATAACAAAACCAAAGACAACATAAAAACAATGAAAATTACATGACAACATATCTGATGAACATAAATGCAAAAATCTTGCAAAGCAAATCAACCATACATTGAAAGGATCACACACCATGATCAAGTGGAATTTATTCCAGGGGTACAAGGATGGGTCAATATCCATAAATCAAGTAATGTGATACTCCACATTAACAAAACAAAGAATACAAATCACGTGATCATCTCAATAGATGCAGAAATAGCATTTGACACAAAAAAACGATACATTTATGATAAAAAGTCTCAATAAAATGATAGAGATGGAACTTACATTATCATAATAAGTGACATACAAAACAAACCCAGAGCTAACAACACACTCAATGGTGAAATGCTGAAAGCTATCCCTCTAAGAGCAAGAAAAGACAAGGGTGCTCACTTTTATCACTCTTAGTCAATGCAATATTGGAAATCCTAGCCAGAGCAATTAGGCAATAGAAAGAAATAAAAAGCGTTCATACTGGAAACAGAGTAACTGTCATTCGCAGATGACGTGATTGTTTATCTATGCATATATATGTATGCATGTATGTCACCCTAAAGACTCCACAAAAAAGTATTAGAAATAATAAATGAATACAGTAAAGTTTCAGGGTACAAAATCAGTATACAAAATCTGCTCCCTTTCTATGTGCTAATAATGAACTAACTGCAAGAGAAATTAAGAAAAATAATCTCACTTACAATTGCAACAAGAAAGAAATATCTAGGAACAAACTTAACCAAGGAGATAAAAGATCTGTACACTGAAAACTATAAGACATTGTTGAAAGAAACTGAAGATGATACAAACAAATAGAGAAATATCCTGAGTTCATGTATTGGAAGACTTAGTATTGTTAAAGTGTCCTTATTACCTAAAGAAACCTACAGATTCAGTGTAATCTTTATCAAAATCCCAAAGACAGTGTTCACAGAGGCAGAAAAAAGTTTTTTCCTAAAATTTATATGGAACCAAAAAATAACCCAAATAGCCAAAGTAATTCTGAGGAAAAAGAACAAAGCTGAAGTATCATAGTCCCTGACCTCAAACTATACTGCAAAACTATGGTATTCAAGACAGCATTGTATGGACAGATAAACAGACGTACAGATCAATGGAACAAGACTGAAACAAATCCACACATACATGGACGATTAATTTATGACAAAGTAATGAAGAACATACAATGGAGAAAGGATACTTCTTCAATAAATGATGCTGGGAAAACTGGATAACCACATGCAAAAAAGAAGAAGGAAGCAAGAAACGAAAGAAAGAAACTAAACCCCTATCTCACACCATAAACCAAAATCAACTCAAAATGAATTGAAGACTTGACTGTAAGGCCTGAAACCATAAAACCTCTACAAGGAAACTCAGGAAATAGGCTTCGACATCAGTCTTAGTAATATTTTTCTGGATCTGTCTCCTTAGGTAAGGGAGACAAAGGCAAAAATAAACATACGGCGTTCCAACTAACTAAAAAGTTCCTGCAGAGCAAAGGAAACCATGAACAAAATAAAAGGACAACCTACCAAATGGTAGAAAATATTTGCAAGTCATATCTAATAAGGGGTTAACGTCCAAAATATATAAAGAATTCACACAACTCGACAGCAACAACAAGAAACCCCAAACAATCTGATTTTAAAAACAGGCAGACATTCTGAATAGACGTTTTCCCAAAGACATGCAGATGGACAACAAGCACATGAAAATAAAAGTTCAACATCACTAATTGTCAGGGGAAAGAAAATGAAAACCACAATGAGAGGTCAACTCACAACTTCTCGAATGACTATTATCTAAAAGGCAAGAAATAGTGCTAAAGAAGATGATGGAAGGGGATACTTGTGCACTGCTGGTGGGAAGGCAAACTGATGTAACCACCACAGAAAGCAGTGTGAAGATTCCTCAAAAAATTAAAACTAGAATTACCATATGATCCAGCTATTCCACTTTTCAGGATTTACCCGAAGAATAGAAAAACACTAATTCAGATAAATATATATGCACCTGATGTTCACTGAAGCATTAGTTATGCCAGCCAAGTATGGAAACAACTGAAGTGCCCATCTATATATCTATAGATAGATATAAATATATAGATACAAATCTATATATCTATACATAGATAGATACATACACACACATATATGTAAAAAACATACACTACTCAGCTATGAAAAATGATCAAACCTTGTCCTGTGCAATAATGATGAAGCGTGACAGTATTATGCTAAGTGAATTAAGTCAGATGGAGAAAAGCAAATGCCATATGACTTTGCTCATACGCGGAATATAAAAACAAACAAGAAACCAAGGAAAAAAGAAACACATAGATACAGAGGACAGAAAAGCAGTTACCAGAGGGGAAACATAAATGGCTAAAGAGGGGTGATTACATGGTGATAGACGGAAATTAAACATGTGGTGGTGAGCCCAGCGGAGTATGGACAGAAAGTACGATGTTGTGCACAAGGAATTTATCTAAATGCTTTAAGCCAATGTTACCTCAGTAAATGTTTTTAAGAAAATGGAAATAACAAGACTTCACATTTGTGAGATTTAAAATAAACTATGCAGATAAAAAACCCTTAAGATTCCTGGCCTTCAGTCCCCTCCTACTTAAGACCATTCCCAAAATGATCTTTCCAGGACAAATCCAATCAAGTTATTACTCTGCCCAAGAGAGAGAAAGCTAAGCTTCTAAACATAGCAGACAAACCTTGACTCAGCCTTCTTTGCAATCTCATCCCCCATCACTTCCCATAATATCCTGTGTACCATGGGCATCAAACTGCTGACTCGTATTTCCCAAACACCCAGTGCTGTCTACATCTCTGTTCTCATGTGTATTTCCACTCCCTGGGATGTCCTCCCTCCTCTAGACTTACCTCTTATTCATGGATTTGGCTTCAACCACCCTTCCTATTAATTATTAAAGACCTTGCTTTAATGTTTGACGTTTTTATAACTAGAAGATGTTTATGTACTACTTTTGTAACAAAAGATTAAATATTCTACTCCAAAGAAAAATTATGGCCCTATTTAAATATCAAAATTTCTGTCATAATTAATGTAGCTAATTATTTTGCCAATTCTGAACTGAAAAATATTTTCTAGGCCTTTTCTACTACTTTCTGTGTAGTGTCTTTCTAAATTCTTCTTTAAAAAGAGTCAGAAAAAAATTAGATATTTATTTACTTGTAAGGGACTATGGTGACCATCATTATATTTTGTGTGTGTTTCTTTTTTTTTTAACTTTATTTTACTTTACAATACTGTATTGGTTTTGCCATACATCATCATGAATCTGCCCCGGGTGTACACGTGTTCCCAATCCTGAACCCCCCTCCCACCTTCCTCCCCATACCATCCCTCTGGGTCATCCCAGTGCACGAGCCCCAAGCATCCTGTATCCTGCATCAAACCTAGACTGGCGACTCATGTCTTATATGATATTATACAGGTTTCAGTGCCATTCTCCCAAATCATCCCACCCTCTCCCTCTCCCACAGAGTCCAAAAGACTGTTCTATACATCTGTGCCTCTTTTGCTATCTCACATACAGGGTTATCATTACCATCTTTCTAAATTCCATATATATGTTAGTATACTGTATTGGTGTTTTTCTTTCTGGCTTACTTCACTCTGTATAATCAGCTCCAGTTTCATCCGCCTCATTAGAACTGATTAAAATGCATCCTTTTTAATGGCTGAATAATACTCCATTGTGTATATGTACCACAGCTTTCTTATCCATTCATCTGCTGATGGACATCTAGGGCTAGGGTTAGACCTAAACAAAGCAGTACAATTTAAACAAGAAAACTATTTTATCACATGCTAGTACTATATATTTGGAGAAGGCAGTGGCACCCCACTCCAGTACTCTTGCCTGGAAAATCCCATGGACAGAGGAGCCTGGTGGGCTGCAGTCCATGGGATCGCTAAGAGTCAGACACGACTGAGCGACTTCCCTTTCACTTTTCACTTTCATGCATTGGAGAAGGAAATGGCAACCCACTCCAGTGTTCTTGCCTGGAGAATCCCAGGGACAGGGGAGCCTGGTGGGCTGCCATCTGTGGGGTCGCACAGAATCGGACACGACTGAAGCAACTTAGCAGCAGCAGCAGCAGTACTATATATTATTTTTCTCTCATGGACCTTTGTGTAACTCTTAATTCCAGTTTTCTCTGTTTCTTATTGAAATAGTTGGGCTTTCTCATTAAAACAATTCACAGAAATTCATTTAGAAACCAGCATAGCTGTGTAGTGCATGGAATTAGTGAGTGGCTTAGACTATATGTCTAGCCTCCCTGGTAGCTCAGACGGTAAAGCATCTGCCTACAATGCAGGAGACCCAGGTTTGATCCCTGGGTTGGGAAGATCCCCTGGAGAAGGAAACGGTAACCTACTCCAGTATTCTTGCCTGGAAAATCCCATGGACTGAGTGAGGATCCTGGTAGGCTACAGTCTATGGGGTCACAAAGAGTCAGACATGACTGAGTGACTTCACTTTCATTTTAGACTATATGTCTAGGGGCAAGACATCTATTTATTCCACTAGTACCTGGAAAAAGCCTTTAACAACCATTGTTCTCAGTGACCTCTCGTGAAAATTCACATATGGACAAAATCAGTGTTTTTCCATCTTTGCAACAGCATAAAACTCTCTTCACAGACAATATTTCACCAAAGCTCACCAGATAAGCAGTGTTTCTCCAGGTAAAAGGAAGAAAAGGAAGCAGAGAATTGCCAGCTTGAACCGTCATCTGCTTCCCAGGGAACTCTGAGATAACTGAAAGGAAGTATTCAAGATTCCATAAAACAGTGTGAAATCCACAAAAGAAAATATGATTACTAAGATCATTTCAACTCTAAATCTTCTATAAAAATTCTATAATGTGTTCCTACTGGTTGCTGCTGCTGCTGCTGCTGCTAAGTCACTTCAGTCGTGTCCGACTCTGTGCGACCCCATAGACGGCAGCCCACCAGGCTCCCCCCCTCCCTGGGATTCTCCAGGCAAGAACACTGGAGTGGGTTGCCATTTCCTTCTCCAATGCATGAAAGTGAAAAGTGAAAGTGAAGATGCTCAGTCATGTCTGATTCCTAGCGATGCCATGGACTGCAGCCCACCAGGCTCCTAGACCAAATGAAGGCTCAAAAGGTAATGGCTATGCTAGTACAAACACACAGCAGAGAATATTATTCTGTTTTCCATAATATCAGTTTAGTTCAGTCACTCAGTCGTGTCTGACTCTTTGTGACCCCATGGACTGCAGCACACCAGGCCTCCCTGTCCATCACCAACTCCTAGAGTTCACCCAAACTCACGTCCATCGAGTTGGTGATGCCGTCCAGCCATCTCATCCTCAGTCGTCCCCTTCTCCTTCTGCCCCCAGTCCCTCCCAGCATCAGAGTCTTTTCCAATGAGTCAACTCTTCGCATGAGGTGGCCAAAGTACTGGAGTTTCAGCTTTAGCATCAGTCCTTACAAAAAACACCCAGGACTGATGTCCTTCAGAATGGACTGGTTGGATCTCCTTGCAGTCCAAGGGACTCTCAAGAGTCTTCTCCAACACCACAGTTCAAAAGCATATTATGGTTTCTATAATATAAGAGATGACAAAAAGGAGACAAAATTATGCCATTTTAACTCTTTCTCAATCCCTTCACATTTCATGATGTAATCCAAACCAAATGTCAATTTGAGATAAAGTACTATCAGAAAAAATAAAATAATCATAATATAGGTTACATTGACCATGAGCATTTAGCTTTGGTGATATACATACACACACACACACATATATCACGCATATCCATACATTATGTATTTATACATTCATAATTATTCATGCCTACTATATATATTTGTACATTTATACATATTCCTCTTCCAAAGTTTCCTTTGATTATTTCATTTTGGGAACTTCTATGTCTCTAGCCAGATTCTAAGTTAGACCCTCAAAGCCACTGCTCCTATACCCTAATTGCAAGTATCCTTTGGTGATAATTATCAAATGGTTTGAAAAACTTAAGAAAAGCTGAAAACTACAAAATCTAATCAAGACACCAGGAGAAATATCAATTACCTCAGATATGCAGATGATACTACCTTTATGGCAGAAAGCAAAGAAGAACTAAAGAGCCTCTTGGTGAAAGTGAAAGAGGAGCATGAAAAAGTTTACTTAAAGCTCAGCATTCGGAAAGCTAAGATCGTGGCATCCAGTCCCATCAGTTCATGTCAAATAGATGGGGAAACAGTGGAAACAGTGGCAGACTTTATTTTGGGAGGCTCCAAAATCACTGTAGATGGTGACGGCAGCCATGAAATTAAAAGACGCTTTACTCCTCTGAAGGAAAGTTATGACCCACCTAGACAGCATATTAAAAAGCAGAGACATTACTTTGTCAACAAAGGTCTGTCTAGTCGAGGCTATGGTTTTCCAAATGGTCATGTATGGATGTGAGAGTTGGACTATAAAGAAAGCTGAGCATCAAAGAACTGATGCTTTTGAACTGTGGTGTTGGAGAAGACTCCTGAGAGCCCCTTGGACTTCAAGGAGATCCAACCAGCCCATCCTAAAGGAGATCAGTCCTGAATATTCACTGGACGGACTGATGCTAAAGCTGAAACTCCAATATTTTGGCCACCTGATGGGAAGAGCTGACTCATTTGAAAAGAAAGATTGCTGGGAAAGATTGAGGGCAGGAGGAGAAGGGGACATCAGAGGATGAGATGATTGGATGGCATCACTGACTTGATGGACATGGGTTTGAGTAAACAGCGGGAGTTGTGATGGACAGGGAGGCCTGCCGTGCTGTGGTCCATGGGGTCGCAAAGAGTCTGCATGACTGAGCGACTAAACTGCACTGAACTGAACTGAAGTGCTGTGCTTCAAACACTGCATAGCTTCCTGCCTCAGGATTGAGGCAGACTGTCCCTGATTTGACCCCGTGGAACTCACCAGCCTCATCTCGTCCCCCTACCCTGACCCCCCAGAGGTGGCAGCTTGGCCTTTTCTCAGTTCCACATTCTCGCTCTTGTCACTGAGGCCTTGGTTACGCCATTGCTCAGCCTGGAGACGGAGTCTTTCCAGCCAGCTGCTACAGCAGTCTGCTCATCCTGCAGACTTCAGCTTGGGCCTCTCTTCCTCAGAGAAGACTTCCTTGAGCCAGTCTACACTAGGGTACCCTATGGATTCCAATAGCACCTTATATATCTTTTCACAAAGCTTTACTTATTTGAAACTGTTCAGTATATCATTTTCAATTATTCATTTTGCTTCTGAATTCTTGTTGCCAGGAAATTCCACGTAGAAGAGACCATATCTACTTAGCTTATCTGCATAGCCAGAGCATTTCTCATAGTAACTGGCATTTGGTAGATACTTAATAAACATTTATTGATAACAAAGTGCACTTGGAAAATTCACAAATTTCTGAATTCATTCCTTAATGGCTCACAGTGGTTTTTAACTCACTTTCTTATAACTAAAAAAAATAGTTTTATTTTTAAAATTTTCTTTTGTTATAAAGAATTTTATGATGCCTTCAAATTCTTGAACTAAATGAAATGCTCTGAATATATATGCTTTTATAGAGCCATCTAGTGTCCATTTTGTTTAGTGAAGCTAAAAGTAAAATAAGGCAAAAAATATATATATTCTTAGCAGTGAGGAATACATAATATCCATGTGGCAATAGCAATTTAACACATCAAGTGGCTGCTTGAATAATTTTTTTTCTCCTGAGGTTCCTCTGCCCTTCAATATAGACATGGTATCAGTCATTCTACAATTCTGGTAACTAAAAATTTGATGAAAGATCTTGGCTAATGTGATATATTAGAACAAATGTGCTATTATCTGCTCCTTCCTGAAAATTAAAACATTAGGAAATGAATAAAATATGCATAACTTTATAAAGATAAAGAGAAGTTAGGAATCAGTATCAGATAAGAGATGTAATAATATTTTGAAACTTAGATAAAAAGAACGGATGGTAATTTACACCACCACTAGAGAAAGCCAACTTATTTGCAGAGTACATCATGCAAAGTGCCATCCTGGATGAATCGCAAGTTGGAATCAAGATTTCCCAGAGAAATATCAACAACCTCAGATATGCAGATGACAGACTCTAATGGCAGAAAGCGAAGAGGAACTAAAGAAACTCTTGATGAGGAAAGAGGAGGAGTGAAAAAGCTGGCTTAAAACTCAACATTCAAAGAATTAAGCTTATGCCATCCAGCCCCATCATTTCATGGCAAAAAGATGAGGGCAAAGTGGAAACAGTGAAAGATTTTATTTTCTTGGGCTCCAAAACCACTGTGGATGGTGATTGCAACTATGAAATTAAAAGATGTTTGCTCCTTGGAAGAAAAGCTATGACAAACTTAGTGTATTAAAAAACAGAGACATCACTTTGCCAACAAAGATCTGTATCGTCAAAGCTATGGTTCTTCCAGTGGTCATGTATGGATGTGAAAGCTGGACCATAAAGAAGGCTGAGTGCCGAAGAATTGATGCTTTCAAATTGTGGTGCTAGAGAAGACTCTTGAGCATCCCTTGGATTGCAAGGAGACCAAACCAGTTAATCCTAAAGGAAATCAACTCTGAATATTCACTGGAAGTACTGGTGCTGAAGCTAAAACTCCAACATTTTGGCCACCTGTTGTGAAGAGCCAACTCATTGGAAAAGACCCTGATGCTGGGAAAGATTGAAGGCAGGAGGAGAAGGGGACAGCAGAGAATGAGATGGTTCAATGGACATGAGTTTGAGCAAACTCCAGGAGACAATGAAGGACAAGGAAGCCTGGCATGCTATTTATGGCATTGCAAAGAGTCAGGCCTGACTTAGCAACCAAACAACAATAAAAGCTATGGAAAATAGTAGGTGAAGCCAGTAAGAAGAAAAACCTAAGAACATTTCAAAAATTAAAAATATAGTAAACCCTTCTCAAGAAAGTCCTATAGGATGTATACTCCAGCAGAATATAAACCAAAAAAAAAGAAAAGTGAAAATACGGTATCCAACATGCAGAATATCCAAGAAACAAAAGAAATAAGGCAAATTTCCCAGATGGTCTCAGAACTCCAAGAACTATATATATATATATATATATAATCTGCTGTTTGAATATATAGAAAGGATATTATAGTTCTTCCAGAATATTCAGGAATGAATTAGTCATAGGTAGAGAAAAAATTTAGAAAAAAATTTTAAATACAAGAAAAAATATTAATAAGTGCCAAGCTGGCAATTATATATAAAAAGCAACAATAATG
The DNA here is from genome assembly GCF_014754425.2 of Oryx dammah. Lineage (NCBI taxonomy): Eukaryota > Metazoa > Chordata > Mammalia > Artiodactyla > Bovidae > Oryx > Oryx dammah. Next base: position 89,062,719 of record NW_024070203.1, on the reverse strand, counting down.
TAAAAGCTAAATATTGACTTTATCAATTATGATATAACTGCATTGAGAAGATACGAAGAGGGAAAACAGTGGGTGTGGTGGGGGCATAGAAGAGAGCTAAATTTCTTTAGCTAAATATTTGAATATCTGAACTAAAAAAAATAGCAATCAATTACATCGTTTAGCTACATGGAGATGAGCTCAGGAAGTAACTTTGAGATGATCAAGATGGCCAAATAGGAGGGCATCAAGGTCACATCATCTTAGGAACTCATCAGAAATACCTATCCACGTGGAGCAACTGTCACTGAAGGCAAACTGGAGACCGGCAGAAAGACTCTTTCACAGCCAAGGCTGTGAAGAAAGAGCTCAATAGAGCTGGGTGGGAAGGGAGGTGATGTCAAGACCCACGCCCCTCCCAGAGGACAGAGAAGAAGGAGGTATCACGGGCTTGAGGACCTTCTCTGCAGCATGAGGAGTCAAGCTGCATATCAGGGTCTGACATCAGGAAAACGAAGTTACCTTAGCTGACCTGAAAATCATCAGGACAGAATACAGAGCACCCGAAATCAATCTCAGTGTCTCTCTTCCCCTCCCTGACCCCTTACACGTGTGAACTGGAAACACTATCACACTCACATCTAAGCAGGAGTAGTATAGGCGTAACCCCTATCCTAATAGAGGAAATTTAACCTTTTAAAGTGTTGTCAGACATCCAAGAAAATTATATTAACAATTGCTAATATAATTTAAAATGTGTTTTAAATGTCCTAAGAGTCTGTAAAAATAATTTTTTACTTCCCTTTTGCCTGTTTCCGGCAACAAAACTCACAATTGGAAAAGAAAGCATTGAACCACCGGTAAGAATACAGTTTACAGTTTTACATGAATATTGGTTTATGTCTAGCGTAGCAATAGCAACCTGTATTAGTTCTTGTTGTGAATATAAAATATAGCTCAACTATTAGAAAAGCCCCTAATCCTGGAAAAGAGGGCAGGAGAAGTGGGCAACGAAGGATGAGATGGTTGCATGGCATCACTGACATGAGTTTGGGTAAACTCCGGGAGATGGTGAAGGACAGGGAAACCTGCCGTGCTGCGGTACATGGGGTCGCAAAGACACGACTGAGCGACTGAACACAGCAGGAAAGCAAGACTCCTCCAGTGGACAGCACACACATGTGGGCTTGTTTATCCCAGGGAGAGTGCTGAGAACGCAGACTGAAGGCTAGCTGGGGCTCTGGCCAAGACCTTCTGTGACTGCCGGAGCACGTCCCACAGCCTGCACGGGCGCCTGCCCAGCCCTCTTGCTCCAGCACTGATTTACACCAGACAGAAGTGCCAGTGCTGAGGACAGTGGGCAAATGAGAAGGAAAGTAACCAGCTCAGGACCTTACTCTCAGGGTTTACGGTCAGGACTACATGCCCCATCCCCACTCCCAATATGGAGAGTGATGGCCACTCAGCAGAGGTGAAGCCCCAACTCACACCTGACTCCGGCTCGAGTCCCTCCATCACTAGCCCACCTCCCAGCAAGGCTACACCCCAGGGAAAGAAGAGATGCATTCCCACTTCAGACCTAGCTATTCCGTCAAAGCCACTGGGCACATAAAGACTGCCTGAGGATGCTCCCACACAATGACACAACTTCACGGCAGGGAGGCAACCGTTTCATCTCATTGCGCAGAGACAGCAAGAGACAAACAAAATGAAAAGACAGAAGAATAATTTCAAAAGCGAAAAAGAAGATTATTTTAGAAAATAACTCTGTTATGTGTGTTAGTCACTCAGTCATGTCTGACTCTTTGCAACCCCACAGACTGTAGGCTCCTCTGTCCATGGAATTCTCCAGGCAAGAATACTGGAGTGGGTAGCCATTCTCTTCTCCAGAGGAACTTCCCAACCCTGGGATTGAACCCTGGTCTCCTGCATTGCAGGCAGCTTATTTACCATTTGAGCTACAGGGAAGTCCTAAAATAACTCCAAAGAAACAGAAATAATTAATTTGCCAGATAAACAGTTCAAAGCAATAGTGATAATACAGCTAACAACTTGGGAAAGAATAGATGAACACAGTGATAATGTTAACAAGGAACTAGAAAATATAAAGAAGAACCAGAACTGAAAAAGACAATGACTGAATTTTTTAAAAAATTAAAAACAGACTAGGTGATAAAGAAGGGGAAAGCAATCTGGAATACAGAATAATGAAAATCACCCAATCAGACCAGCAAAAGAATTTTTTTACTGTGAATAGTTTGAAAGTTGTATCGTGCAACATCAGGTATACTAACATATGCATGGTAGGAGTCCTGAAAGGAGAAGAAGAAAGGGTCAAAAATATATTTGATGAAATTATGACTGAAAACTTCCCAAAGTGGAAGAAGGAAACAGATTTCCAAGTAGGGAAATCAAAGAGAGTCCCAAACAAGATAAATTCAAAGATATCCACAAGAAGACATACCACAATTAAAATGGCAAAAGTGAAACTGGGGCCAATTATAGAGTGAAGTAAGCCAGAAAGAAAAACACCAATACAGTATACTAACGCATATATATGGAATTTAGAAAGATGGTAACAATAACCCTGTATGCTAGACAGCAAAAGAGACACAGATGTATAGAATAGTCTTTTGGATTCTGTGGGAGAGGGAGGAGGGGGATGATTTGGGAGAATGGCATTGAAACATGTATAATATCATATAAGAAATGAATCGCCAGTCTAGGTTCGATGCAGGATACAGGATGCTTGGGGCTGGTGCACTGGGATGACCCAGAGGGATGGTACAGGGAGGGAGGTGGGAGGGGGGTCCAGGATGGGGAACACGTGTACATCCGTGGGGGATTCATGTTGATGTATGCAAAACCAATGCAATATTGTAAAGTAATTAGCCTCCAATTAAAATAAATAAATTTAAATTAAAAAAAATAAAATGGCAAAAGTTAGAGAATTTTTAAGGCTTCAAAAGAGAACAAGGGTTACATAAAAAGGAAGTCCCTGTAAGGCTATCAGCTGATTTTTCTGCAGATATTTTGCAGACATAAAGGAGTGGCATAATATATTTAAAGAGCTGAAAGGAAAAAAGCCTAAAACCTAGGACACTCTAGCCACAAGGTTATCATTCAGAATTAGAATAGAGATAAAGAGAGCTTGTCAGACAAGCAAAAACTAAAGGAGCTAAATGATACTAAACCAAAATTACAAAAAGTGTTAGAAGTTTCTCATTAAGTGTAAAAGATAAGGCTACAAAAAGGATAGATTTATAAGAAAGGAAAAATCCCACTAGTAAGGCAAAGAATTGATACTTTTGAACTGTGGTGGTGGAGAAGACTCTTGAGAGTCCCTTGGACTGCAAGGAGATCCAACCAGTCCATTCTAAAGGAGATCAGCCCTGGGTGTTCTTTGGAAGGAATGATGCTAAAGCTGAAACTCCAGTACTTTGGCCACCTCATGCTAAGAGTTGACTCATTGGAAAAGACTCTGATGCTGGGAGGGATTGAGGGCAGGAGGAGAAGGGGACAACAGAAGGTGAGATGGCTGAATGGCATCACCGACTTGATGGAGGTGAGTTTGAGTGAACTCCGGGAGTTGGTGATGGACAGGGAAGCCTGGTGTGCTGCAATTCATGGGGTTGCAAAGAGTCGGACACGACTGGGTGACTGAACTGAACTGAAGGCAAATATATAGAAAAGTCTATGGGTCAACCACTGAAATAAGCTGGCACAAAGACTTAAAATTGGGATTGTAAAATCAACTATAACTACATAAACAGTTAAGAGATAGACATGAAGATGCAAAATATAAAAACAAAAATACAAAATGTGGAGAGGATACAGGAGTAAAAATGTAGATCTTTAGAATGTGTTTGAACTTAAACGACTACCAGTTTAAAGCAGCCAGACCTCTAAGTATAGGCTGAAATATATAAACCTCATGGTGACCACATCAAAAACCTATGATAGATATATAAAACTAGGGAGGGAAAAACACAAGCATATCACTAGAGCAAATCATCAAATCAAAACGGAAGAAGCTAAAAGAAGAAAAAAAACAAAGAAGAACTATGAACACAGCCATAGAACAGGTAGCAAAATGGCAGTAAGTACAAATTATCAATCCAAGGGACTGCATGTTTCAAGCAAAAATCATAGGATGACAGATTAGATTTAAAAAATAAGACCTATTTATTTGTTGCCTACAAGACTCATTTCAGAACTAGACACACACAGATTGAAAGTGAGGGGATGGAAAAACATATGCCATTCAAAAGGAAACTAAAAGAAAGTTGAGGTAGCAGTATCATACAAGACAAAGTAGACTTCAAAACAAAGACTACAACAAAAAACAAAGAAGGGCACCGCATAATGCTGAAAGAGGCAACACAGAGAGGATATAACATTCGTTAACATATATGCACATAAAACTGTTGCTATTGTTGCTTAGTCACTAAGTCATGCCTGACTCTTTGTGACCCCAGGGCATTGGCCCACCAGGTCCCTCTGTCCATGAGATTTTCCAGACAAGAATACTGGAATGGGTTGCCATTTCCTTCTCCAAGGGATTGTCCCAGCCCACTGATCAAAGCACCTAAAAATATGAAGCAAATATAAACAAACATAAGGAAAGAAATTGGCAATGATCCAATAATAGTAGAACTTAACACCCCACTTGTCAATGGACAGATCATCCAGGCAGAAAATCAGTAAGGAAACAGTACTCTTACGTGATGTATTAAACCAACTGAAGTTGATAAGTGATTGCAGTGCATTCCACTTAAAACAGTACAGGACACATTCTTTTCAAGTGCACATGTAACATTCTCAGCACAGATCATGTGGTCGTCCACAAAACAAGTATCATCAAATTTAAGAGGTTAGAAATTATACCAAGCATTTTTTCCAACCACAGTGGTGTGAAACCAGAAATTATTTACAGGAAAAAAAAACCCGACTAAACATTCTACTAAAAAACCAGTTGGTTGATGAAAAAAATAAAAGAGGAAATCAGAAAATAACTTGAGACAGATAAAACAAAACTTTCAGGAACACAGCAAAAGATGTAACAGGAAGGAATATTTTAGAGATATAAGCCTTTTACAATAAACAAAAAAGCCCTTCAAATAAGGAAAGTTATCACCAACCTAGATAGCATATTCAAAAGCAGAGACATTACTTTGCCAACATCCTTCTAGTCAAGGCTGTGGTTTTTCCACAGGTCATGTATGGATATGAGAGTTGGACTGTGAAGAAAGCTGAGAGCCGAAGAATTGATGCTTTTGAACTGTGGCTTTGGAGAAGACTCTTGAGAGTCCCTTGGACTGCAAGGAGATCCAACCAGTCCATTCTAAAGGAGATCAGCCCTGGGTGTTCTTTGGAAGGAATGATGCTAAAGCTGAAGCTCCAGTACTTTGGCCACCTCGTGCGAAGAGTTGACTCATTGGAAAAGACTGATCCTGGGAGGGATTGGGGGCAGGAGGAGAAGGGGACAACAGAGGATGAGATGGCTGGATGGTATCACTGACTCGATAGACGTGAGTTTGGGTGAACTCTAGGAGATGGTGATGGACAGGGAGGCCTGGCGTGCTGCAATTCATGGGGTCACAAAGAGTCGGACACGACTGAGCAACTGAACTGAACTGAACATACCATCTAATAGAACTAGAAAAAGTACAAGCAAAGCCAGAAGTCAAAAGAAAGAAGGACATAATAGACTAGAGAGGAAATAAATAGAGATTAAAAAGAACAGAAAAGATGGATGACAAAGACAAATTTTTTTATTTTAAAAACTGATAAGCCTTTGAAGTCACTCAGTCGTGTCCGAGTCTTTGCGACGCCATGGACTGTAGCCTACAAGGATCCTCAGTTGGGATTTTCCAGGCAAGAATGCTGGAGTGGGTTACCATTTCCTTCTCCAGGGGATCTTCCCGACCCAGGGATCGAACCTGGGTCTCCTGCATTGTAGGCAGACGCTTTAACGTCTGAGCTATCAGGGAAGCTGATAAGCCTTTAGTCAGGTTCATTAATATAAAAGAGAGGACAAAAATAAAGTAAGAAATGAAGAGGAGAAATGACAACTGCTATCACAGATATACTAAAAATCATAAAAGAACACTATTTATAGCTAAATGCCAACAAATTGGACAACCTAGAAGAAATGGAAAATTTTCTAGAAACATACGATCTTCTAAGACTGAATCAAGTAGAAATCGACAATCTGAGCAGGCCAATTACCAGTTACGAAATTGAATTAGTAATCAAAAAACTCACAGTAAACAAAAGTCCAATACTGGAAGGCTTCACAGGGGAATTCTACCCCACATGTAAGGAAGACTGAATAGCTATCCTTCTCAAACTTTTCCCAAAAAAATGGAAAAGGAGAAAAGCTCCCAAATTCACTATACAAGGCCACGGTACTCCAATACTGAAACCAGACAAAGATGTTACAAAGAAAAGAAAATTATAGTCAATATTTGTGTTTCATAGAGATGCAAAAAGTATGTTCCCTCTACCAACTCTGATAAGAATTTTAATTATGAATGAATGTTGATGGTTCTTGCACCTGTTGAAATGGTCATGTGATTTTTATCTTATGTTTTGTCAATATGACATGTCACAGTGATTGCTTTGCAGATATTGAAACATCTTTGCATTCCATTTTATCATGGTATATGATCTTTTTAATATGTGGTTGAATTCAGTTTGCTAATATTTTATTATTTCATGACATTCACATTTTTTTAGTGTTCCTTAATTTAGATTTCTCTGAAGTTTCTCTGTGAATAGATTCAGTTTATATCTTTTAGCAGGAATAACCACTGGCTGTACATTATTATTTCATGACATTAACATTTTTTAGTGTTCCTTAATTTGGATTTCTCTGAAGTTTGTTTGTGGATAGATTCAGTTTATACACTTTAGCAGGACTAACCCTTGGCTGTACATTGTTCCATTACTGGTTAGGTTAGTTACTTTTGAAAACTTGGCTAAGATAGAATTCCTCCATTTTCTCCAATTCGGCTACTAGTTTTTCCATTAATATTAGTAAATAGTTTCTGGGGAAAGTCTTTGGAACTGTTTAAATATTTTATCAAGTTTTCACTCAAATTTTAACAGCCATTGAGCATTCTTGTTTGAATCAATTATTATGATGATCGCAGCAAAACGATTTTTAACTTCATTATTTCTTCTAATTTTACTAATTGATATTCTGTTGTGCAGATTTTTTTAAATCTCTCACACAGCACTGGATCCTTGTAATCAGTCCCTCTCTGAAATGTGGAAGAAAAAAAATTAGCATTACTTGGCCTAAAATCTGATTTTACAATATTTTTTAAATATAAAAATTTCTTAAAGTCTACCAAGTATAATGTTGGTAAAAGTTCAAATCCAATATTTGTTTAATGTTAAACATTAAACGCCAGCACTGTCCTTTTTACCTCAGTTGTGTTTCTTGTGTTCACCAATTAACATGACCTACAATTTTTAAAACACATTAACCACAGTATTTCTGAAAAACAGAAAAACCTGAGTAAAAGTACATGTTTTGTAAGATGAATGTTGCTAAAGCCCAGACAGATTTACAGTTGTCTAATTCTCACATTTTACAGATGAGGAAACAAAGTCCCCATGTGGACAAGTAATTTATACAAGCTCTCATCAATAATTAATTTAAAAAATAGTTCCAGAGCCAAGATCTCCTGTTTTTTTATATGCTAAATTATCTAAAAGTCACGATAATTAACCAAAATAAAATTTTATAACAAAATGGTTAAAAAAAACAAGCTTCCTTATTTCTCTTCAAATAGTTATGTGAGATCTTTTGAGAGACAAATAGGGGGAAAAATGATCATCACCAGTGACTTTTTGAAAACTGTTAAAATTGCAAAATAGAGACCATCAAGCTTCTAAAGGCAATGGATTTTTTGTTTCGGGAATCAAGGATTTCAGAAAACCAGGTGTGGGAACCTCTCTGTCTCCCAGAGACACTGAAATACTTCTCACTCAGGGAGAGAATCGTCACAGCTGTTCGGGCTGAGTGTTCAGTGGTCTCCACATGGGCTGCTGTTAGTCATGCAGAGACGGGACAGCTTTCTGGAAATGGAGCACAGTGCTCTGCTCGATACCTTCTGATCCGCCTGATGTCTCAGCAGCACGAGGTGCCTGCAGAACGTCACAACCAGTAGAGCTTATAACTTAGCCTTTCCACCTCTGATATTCCAAAGTGGATCTCCTCAGAAAGGATTTTGTTTGGTAATTTTGCAGTCTTGAGAAAGTTTGATTTTTTTGAAGCTTCAGTACATGGTTTCAGTGTATATGGAAATAGCTGTTGTCCACTTTATTTCTTTAACTGTAAATGTGCTCAGGTGCTGGAAGAAAGGAGTCTGGAGAAGACTTGTGAGCACTCTCAGTGACAGTCTCCTGAAGATACTGACGAAGAAAACTGAAAAAGGCATAAGTAAGTGGAAAGCTATTCCACATCTTTGAAGCTAATAAACAACCTCATAAATATAGAGGACAGATAGGGGTTTGCCAGAGGATAGATTGATGGAAAGAGATTCCATACTCATGGCCTGGAAAAATCAATACAGTTAAAATGTCCATACAATTTACAAACAAGTCTAAAATTTGCATGGAACCACAAAAGACCCCAAAGAGCCAAAGCAATCTTGACAAAAAGAAGAACAAAGCTGGAGGCATCATGGTTCCTAATTTCAAACTATATTATGACGTTATTAATATAATGATCAATAAGGTATTGGCATAAAAACAGACACATAGATCAATGGAACAGAGCCAAGTGCTCAGAAGTAAACCCACACGTCTTATTTTTTGAAAGTCGCTCAGTCGTGTCCTACTCACCATATATGGAGATTAAATGTATGTATTAAGACATCATTCAGCCATGAAAAAGCAAGAAATCTTGCCATTTGCCATGATATGGATGGACCTTGAGGACATTATGCTAAGTGAAATAAGTCAGAGAGAGAAAGACAAATACTGCATGATGTCACTTAAACAAATAGACTCTTAAGTATAGAGGATGGACTGGTGTTTGCCAGAGAACTGATTGACGGGAGCTGGGTGAAATAGATGAAGGTGGTCAAAATGCATTACAAACTTCCACCTCTAAGTAAGTCATGGCAGAAAGTGAAGAGGAGCTAAAAAGCCTCTTGAAAAGTGAAAGTGGAGAGTGAAAAAGTTGGCTTAAAGCTCAACATTCAGAAAACAAAGATCATGGCATCTGGTCCCATCAATTCATGGGAAATAGATGGGGAAACATTGGAAACAGTGTCAGACTTTATTTGGGGGCAGGGGGCCTCCAAAATCACTGTAGATGGTGATTGCAGCCATGAAATTAAAAGATGTTTACTCCTTGGAAGGAAAGTTATGACCAACCTAGATAGTATATTCAAAAGCAGAGACGTTACTTTGCCAACAAAGGTCTGTCTAGTCAAGGCTATGGTTTTTCCAGTGGTCATGTATGGATGTGAGAGTTGGACTGTGAAGAAGGCTGAGCGCCGAAGAATTGATGCTTTTGAACTGTGGTGTTGGAGAAGACTCTTGAGAGTCCCTTGGACTGCAAGGAGATCCAACCAGTCCATTCTAAAGGAGATCAGTCCTGGGATTTCTTTGGAAGGAATGATGCTGAAGCTGAAACTCCAGTACTTTGGCCACCTCATGCAAAGAGTTGACTCATTGGAAAAGACTCTGATGCTGGGAGGGATTGGGGGCAGGAGGAGAAGGGGACGACCGAGGATGAGATGGCTGGATGGCATCACGGACTCGATGGACATGAATCTGAGTGAACTCCGGGAGTTGGTGATGGACAGGGAGGCCTGGCATGCTGCGATTCATGGGGTCACAAAGAGTCAAACACAACTGAGCGACTGAACCGAATTGAACTGAAGTAAGTCACGGGGACAGACTATTTAAATGTTGCTAAGAGAATGGGTCCTAAAAGTTCTTGTCACAAGAAAAATTTGTAACTCTGTGTGGTGATGGATGTGAACTAAACTGACTGTGGTGATCATTTCACCACAACACTGCTGTACACCTAGAACTGACATCATGTTATGTTTCAATCACATGCCAATTAAAAAGAATATCATAGGTTTTGATATCCAAACCAAATTTTGGATGGCAGAGTATGGGGTCCATTCCATCTCATTGGGATGACTATGATATCTTTGAAGATTGTTTTTATCTTAAAAAGCATGTTAATTTCACTTTCTGCTCCATAATATATGCATGCTTGAAATAAGTGTTGCAAAATAAATCTAGGATGCTTAAATAAATGCTTCAAAAATTTTCTGAAAAAAATGTACTTTGTGGAAGATGAATGACATTGGTCCCATGGCTTCATCTAGTCTCTGGCACATAGTTATTTGAGCAATGAGTATTTCAGTGTGAGAGTTATAGATGAAGCCCTGCTTCATTAACTTATATATGACAGAAACAAATCCACTGAAATCAAAGGAAATTTCTAAGATTACACAGTCGGCCAGAAGAAAAAAGCTGTGCTTTCAATATGACAGATATTCCAAAAACCTAGTTTATTGTTAACACGGAAAAGCTAGTGCAGTCAGGGTGTTTGTAAAAGTTATTCACAAGCACAGTCAAACATAAACACCAAAATCAAATAACTATCTTAGGAATTAAAAGCATAGAGACAAGGAGAGAGTTAGAAGTGCGTGTGGGTGTGCTCAGTCGTGTCCAGCTCTTTGCACACCCCGTGGACCACAACCCACCAGGCCTCTGCCCATGGGACTTTTCAGGCAAAAATACTGGAGCAGGTTACCACTTCCTCCTCCAGGAGATCTTCCTGACCCAGGGATCAAATTCACATCTCCTGCGCCACCTGCATTTATAAGTGGATTCATTACCACTGCGCCCCCTGGGAAGCCCAGAGTTACAAGTAAACAGCTACAAAAAAGCAATCAGCATCTTTTCATGTACCTGTTAGCTACTTTTAAGGCCTCTGCCAGATTTTAATTAGACTCTTTTTTTGCTCTTGAGCTATATAAATGAGTTTCTTAGATATGAACCCTTATCAGATAGATGGTTTGCAGATACACCATGCTGTTTCATTTTGCTTGCTGCTTCTCTTGCTGTGCAGAATCTTTTTAGTATGATGTAGTCCTACTTGTTTATTTTTGCATTTGTTACTCACACTTTTGGTGTTATATCCAAAATAAATCTTTGGTAAGACCAAATTGAGCATCTTATTTTCTCTTTTCTTTCAGGAGGTTTACATTAGTAACTGTTATGTTTAAATCTTTGATCCCATTTTGAGTTTAATTATTGTGAGCATGCATGCCTCAAGGTATAAGATAGGTATCTAATTTTGCATGTGAATATCCTATTTTTCCAACACCATTGATTGAAGAGACTACCCCTACCTCACTGAATATTCTTGACTTCTGTGTCAAATACTAGTTGACTATAGATGCATGCATTTATTTCTCTATTCTGCTCCATTGGTCTGTGACTGTTTTTAAGCTCCAAAAAGTATAGACTATTCCCAGCAAGTTTTGCTGGTAACTGTAGAAATATGCCTTTTGCTGTTCAGTCACCAAGTCATGTCCAACTCTTCGCAACCTCGTGGACTGCAGCACACCAGGCTTCCCTGCCCTTCACTATCTCCTGAAGTTTGCTCAAACTCATGTCCATTGAGTCAGTGATGCCTTCCAACCATCTTATCCTTTGTTGCCCCCTTCTCCTCCTGCCTTCAATCTTTTCCAGCATCAGATCTTTTTCCATGAGTCAGCTCTTCACATCAGTGGGCCAAAGTATTGGCACTTCAGCTTCAGTATTAGTCCTTCCAATTAATATTCAGAGTTGATTTTCTTTAGGATTGATTGGTTTGATCTCCTTGCTGTCCAAGGGAGTCTCAACAATCTTCTCTAGCACTACAATTCAAAAGCATCAATTCTTCAATGCCCAGCCTTCTTATGGTCCAACCCTCTCATATCCATACATGGCAACGGGAAAAACCATAGCTTGAACTAGATGGACCTTTGTTGGCAAGTGATGTCTCTGCTTTTTAACATGCTGGCAAGTTTTGTCATAGTTTTCTTCCAAGGAGCAAGCATCTTTTAATTCTGTGGCTGCAGTCAGCATCTGCAGTGATTTTAAAGCCTGAGAAAGTAAAATGTGTCACTGTTTCCACTTTCCCCCATCTATTTACCATGAAGTGACGGGACAGGATGTCATAATATGTCTAGTGATCTTCAGAATACTGCTCTACAGCCAAGACTTCAATTAAAATCTATTTATCGAGTTGCAATAACCTGTGCTGACAGGCCATTGTAATTGTGCCACTTGTGAGAGAAGGGACAGTGAGGCTGAGAGTGTGCTCAGAGCTGTGTGTCTGACTTGATACTGCAAGTTGTTTCTTGGTTCCTTGGTGGCTTTATGGATTTCTTTTTAAGTAAAATCATAAATATATATTTAAAACATGTAAACTACATTAAATAAATTAATTAAAGTGAATAGTTAGGTAATCTTGGCAAATTACTTATTATTCCTTAATTTCCTTATCTATCTGTACTATATCACAGGTTGTTGATCTGACTTAAAGAATTAATGTAAGTGTTTTAATATAAGTTTTTAATATAAGTTCTGGACACACAGCAGGTGCCAGGCAAATGTTAGCTATTAGTATTATCACACTGAAGCTCACAATCAGTATTAAAAAGTCTGCATCAGCGACTCGATGGACGTGAGTCTGAGTGAACTCCAGGAGTTGGTGATGGACAGGGAGGCCTGGCGCGCTGCAATTTATGGGGTCGCAAAGAGTCGGACACGACTGAGCGACTGGACTGAACTGAACTGAACTGAATTTACATACATCTTCTCTAAACAGTAGCTTCTGGAGGATAAGAATTGTCAAAACAGATATACTGAGACATACCATGTAACCTGAGCTGGGCCAGGTGCCAGAGTAAACTGGTGAAGATCCAGACCGTGTCTCAGTCACTCCTGTACATGCACTGATTCACACCGTACCAGGCAAAAAGCAGATGCTCAGTAGAGTGTGCCCTAAATCAGACTAGATGGGGAAACAGTGGAAACAGTGTCAGACTTTATTTTTGGGGGCTCCAAAATCACTGCAGATGGTGACTGCAGCCATGAAATTAAAAGACGCTTACTCCTTGGAAGAAAAGTTATGACCAACCTGGATAGTATATTCAAAAGCAGAGACATTACTTTGCCAACAAAGGTCTGTCTAGTCAAGACTCTGGTTTTTCCAGTGGTCATGTATGGATATGAGAGTTGGACTGTGAAGAAGGATGAGCGCCAAAGAATTGATGCTTTTGAACTGTGGTGTTGGAGAAGACTCTTGAGAGTCCCTTGGACTGCAAGGAGATCCAACCAGTCCATTCTGAAGGAGATCAGCCCTGGGATTTCTTTGGAAGGAAGGATGCTAAAGCTGAAACTCCAGTACTTTGGCCACCTCATGCAAAGAGTTGACTCATTGGAAAAGACTCTGATTCTGGGAGGGATTGGGGGCAGGAGGAGAAGGGGACAACAGAAGATGAGATGGCTGGATGGCATCACTGACTCGATGGACGTGAGTGTGAGTGAACTCTGGGAGTTGGTGATGGACAGAGAGGCCTGGCGTGCTGTGATTCTTGGGGTCGCAAAGAGTCGGACACGACTGAGCAACTGAACTGAACTGAACTGAAATCAGACTAGCTGAAAACATAGAACAGATTAATAATGCTTAAAAGATTAATCATGCCCCTACTAGAGTACTGACCAGGAAAATGTAAAACTCTAAATATGTGTACAAAGTGAGCTGTTTATCAAAAGTGAAGTCTAATTTGCAACCAACTACAAAATGTTTTTTAAAGATCTTACATAAAAATAATAAAAAGTAAAATAAAAGACTTTGAAGAAGCTGAAGAACTCTGTATATAATGCAGATAGTGATAATTAAAATAACCTATTGTTTTGGTGGCTGCATGGTGCTGGAGAAACGAGCAGCCATGACGAGATGCCCCTCGTCCAAGGTCAGAGAAACCCCAGTAAGATGGTAGGAACTGGAGCGGCTGTGAGGAGTTACCCCACGTCCAGGGGCAAAGGAGAAGCCTTAGCAAGATGGTAGGAGGGGCGAAATCATATTTAGAATCTAACTGCATTTCCACTAGAGAGGCTCAGAGGGCTCAAGCAAACCTTGTGTGCACCAGGACCCAGAGACCCCGCAGAGACTGAGACAGAACTGTGTCTGGGCGGCTCCTGTGGAGGTGCGGGTTGGCGGTGGCCTGCCTCAGGGACAGGGGCTCTGGGTGCGGCAGACCCAGGTGTGGTATAAGCCCTCTTGGAGGAGGTCGCTACTAACCCCACCATAGAGCTGCCAGAACTTACACAGGACTGAGAAATAGACTCTTGGAGGGCACAACAGAACCTTGTGCACCAAGACCCAAGAGAAAGGAGCAGTGACCCCCCAGGAGACTGTCCCAGACTTGCTGTGAGTGTCCACGAGTCTCCAGCGGAGGCGTGGGTCGGTGGTGGCCTGCTGCAGGGTTGGGGGCGCTGAGTGCAGCAGTGCATACGTGGGACCTTTTGGAGGAGCTCACCATTATCTTCATCACCTCCACCATAGTTTAGGGCTTCCCTTGTAGCTCAGTCAGTAAAGAATCTGCCTGCAATGCAGGAGACCTGGGTCCGATTCCTGGGTTGGGAAGATCCCCTGGAGAAGGAAATGGAACCCACTCCAGTACTATTGCCTGGAAAATCCCATGGACAGAGGAGCCTGGTGGGCTACAGTCCACGGGGTCACAAAGAATTGGACACGACTGAGCGACTTCACTAAACTATAGTAGTAGTAGTAGTATAGTCGCTAAGTCGTGTCCAACTCTTGAGACCCCATGGACTGTAGCCTACCAGGCTCCTCTGTCCATGGGATTTTCCAGGCAACAGTACTGGAGTGGGTTTCCATTTCCTTCTCCAGAGGATCTTCCCAACCCAGGGATCAAACCCAGGTCTCCCGTATTGTAGACAGACGACGTTTTACTGTCTGAGCCACCAGTGAAGTCCACCCACCATAGTTTGGCCCCAGGTAAATAGCAGGGAGGGAACACAGCCCCATCCATCAACAGAAAATTGGATTAAAGATTTACTGAGCATGGCCCTGCCCAACAGAACAAGACCCAATTTCCCCTTCAGTCTCTCCCATCAGGAAGCTTCCATAATCCTCTTATTCTTCTCCATCAGAGGGCAGACAGACTGAAAACCACAATCACAGGAAACTAACCATTCCATTCACATGGACCACTGCGTTGTCTAACTCAGTGAAACTATGAGCCATGCTGTGTAGGGCCACCAAGAAGAACGGGTCATGGTGGAGAGTTCTGACAAAATGTGGTCCACTGGAGAAGGGAATAGCAACCCACTTCAGCATTCTTGCCTTGAGAATCCCATATTAAAAGGCAAAAAGATAGGACACTGAAAGATTAACTTCCCAGTTCAGTGGGTGCCCAATATGC
The DNA here is from genome assembly GCF_014754425.2 of Oryx dammah. Lineage (NCBI taxonomy): Eukaryota > Metazoa > Chordata > Mammalia > Artiodactyla > Bovidae > Oryx > Oryx dammah. Next base: position 89,047,249 of record NW_024070203.1, on the reverse strand, counting down.
TACTGGAGATCAGTGGAGATATTACTTCAGAAAGAATGAAGAGGAGTAGCCAAAGCAAAAACAACCCCAGTTATGGATGTGAATGGTGATGGAAGCAAAGTCTGATGATGCAAAGAGCAATATTGCATAGGAACCTGAAATGCTAGGTCCATGAATCAAGGCAAATTGGAAGTGGTCAAACTGGAGAAGGCAAGAGTGAACATCAGCATTTTAGGAATCAGCGAACTAAAATGAACTGGAATGGGTGAATTTAACTTAGATGACCATTATATCTACCTACTGTGGGCAAGAATCCCTTAGAAGAAATGGAGTAGCCATCATAGTCAACAAAATAGTCTGAAATGCAGTACTTGGATGCAATCTCAAAAATGACAGAATGATCTCTGTTCGTTTCCAAGGCAAACCATTCAATATCATGGTAATCCTAGTCTATGACCCGACCAGTAAAACTGAAGAAACTGAAGCTGATCGGTTCTATGAAGACCTACAAGACCTTTTAGAACTAGCACCCAAAAAAGATGTCCTTTTCATTATAGGGGACTGGAATGCAAAAGTAGGAAGTCAAGAAGCACCTGGAGTAACAGGTAAATTTGACCTTGGAATACAGAATGAAGCAGGGCAAAGGCTAATAGAGTTTTGTCAAGAGAATGCACTGGTCATAGCAAACACCCTCTTCCAACAACACAAGAGAAGACTCTACACACGGACATCACTAGATGGTCAACACTGAAATCAGATTGATTATATTCTTTGCAGCCAAAGATGGAGAAACTCTGTACAGTCAGCAAAAACAAGACCTGGAGCTGACTGCAGCTCAGATCATGAACTCCTTATTGCCAAATTCAGTCTTACCTTGAAGAAAGTGGGGAAAACCACTAGTCCATTCAGGTATGACCTAAATCAAATCCCTTATGATTATACAGTGGAAGTAAGAAACAGATTTAAGGGACTAGATCTGATAGACAGAGTGCCTGATGAACTATGGATGGAGGTTTGTGACGTTGTACAGGAGGCAGGTCTCAAGATCATCCCCATGGAAAAGAATTGCAAAGAAGCAAAATAGCTATCTGAGGTGGCCTTTCAAATAGCTGTGAAAAGAAGAAAAGGGAAAAGCAAAGGAGAAAAGGAAAGATATACCCATTTGAACGCAGAGTTCCAAAGAATAGCAAGGAGAGAAAGCCTTCCTCAGGGATCACTGCAAAGAAATAGAGGAAAACAATAGAATGAGACAGACTGGAGATCTCTTCAAGAAAATTAGAGGAACACTTCATGCACAGATGGGCCCAATAAAGGACAGAAATGGTATGGACCTAACAGAAACAGAAGATATTAAGAAGAGGTGGCAAGAATACAGAGAAGAACTGTAAAAAAAAAGATCTTCATGACCCAGATAATCACGATGGGTCGACACTCACCTAGAGCCAGACATCTTGGAATGTGAAGTCACGTGGACCTTAGGAAACATCACTATGAAAAAAGCTAGTGGAGGTGATGGAATTCCAGTGGAACTATTTCAAATCCTGAAAGATGATGCTGTGAAAGTGTTGCACTCAATATGCCAGCAAATTTGGAAAACGCAGCAGTAGCCACAGGACTGGAAAAGGTCAGTTTTCATTCCAATCCCAAAGAAAGGCAATGCCAAAGAATGCTCAAACTACCGCACAATTGCACTCATCTCATATGCTAGTAAAGTAATGCTCAAAATTCTCCAAGCCAGGCTTCAGCAATACATGAACCATGAACTCCCTCATGTTCAAGCTGGTTTGAGGAAAGGCAGAGGAACCAGAGATCAAATTGCCAACATCCGCTAGATCATGGAAAAAGCAAGAAAGTTCCAGAAAAACATCTATTTCTGCTTTATTGACTATGCCACAGCCTTTGACTGTGTGGATCACAATAAACTGTGGAAAATTCTGAGAGAGATGGGAATACCAGACCACCTGACCCGCCTCTTGAGAAATCTGTATGCAGGTCAGGAAGCAACAGTTAGAACTGGACACGGAAAAAAAAAAAAAAAGAACTGGACTCGGAACAACAGACTGGTTCCAAATAGGAAAAGGAGTGCGACAAGGCTGTATATTGTCACCCTGCTTATTTAACTTCTGTGCAGAGTACATCATGAGAAATGCTGGACTGGAAGAAACACAAGCTGGAATCAAGATTGCCGGGAGAAATATCAATAACCTCAGATATGCAGATGACACCACCCTTATCACAGAAAGTGAAGAAGAACTAAAGAGCCTCTTGATGAAAGTGAAAGAGGAGAGTGACAAAGTTGGCTTAAAGCTCAACATTCAGAAAACTAAGGTCATGACATCCGGTCCCATCATTTCATGGCAAATAAATGGGGAGACAGTGGAAACAGTGACAGACTTCATTTTGGGCTCCGAAATCACTGCTGATGGTGACTGCAGCCATGAAATTAAAAAATGTTTACTCCTTGGAAGGAAAGTTATGACCAACCTAGACAGCATATTTAAAAGCAGAGACATTATTTTGCCAACAAAGGTCTGTCTAGTCAAGGCTATGGTTTTTCCAGTATTCAGGTATGGATGTGAGAGTTGGACTATAAAGAAAGCTGAGCATTGAAGAATTGATGCTTTTGAATTGTGCTGTTGGAGAAGACTCTTGAGAGTCCCTTGGACTGCAAGGAGATCCAGCCAGTCTATCCTAAGGGAAATCAGTCTTGAATATTCATTGGAAGGACAGTATTGATGCTGAAACTCCAATACTTTGGCCACCTGATGCGAAGAGCTGACTCATTGGAAAAGACCCTGATGCTGGGAAAGATCGAAGGCAGGAGGAGAAGGGGACGACAGAGGATGAGTTTGTTGGATGGCATCACTGACTCAACGGATATGAGTTTGGGTAAACTCTGGGAGTTGGTGATGGACAGGGAGGCCTGGCGTGCTGCGGTCCATGGGATCACAAAGAGGTGGACATGACTGAGGGACTGAACTGAACTGAACTGAACTGAAAATAACCGAATGACAAAACTAACTTTTATGGATCCCTAAAAGATGTTAGGTGGGGCTTCCCAGGTGGCTCAGTGGTAAAGAATAAGCCTGTCCTTGGAGGAGACGCGGGAGACATGGGTTCGATCCCTGGGTCAGGAGGATCCCCTGAAAGAGGAAACGGCCACCCACTCCAGTTTTCTTGCCTGGAAAACCCATGGATGGAGGAGTTTGGTGGGCAGCAGTCCGAAGGGTCATACACACCTGAGCACATATGCAAACTGTGTTAGGTGTAGTACTAGGAGCTCTGTACTAGGATTTGCTTCATCAGTAAATTACCTTATTTAATTCTGTTAAAGAAAAAAAATAAGATAAGGATTATCAGTCCCATTAAAGAAAAAAACAGTGATGTGGATTTTCTAGTAAGTGGCAGATATGTGTGTGTGTGTGATTCAGACCAAGATCTGCTAACAAGGGGCAAGCTTATGATTCAGACCTTGTATTTTTGTCATTCTTTGCAAACTTCCTTACAGTACAAAGTTTTAAAGAAATACTTGTTTAAAGATCAAAATGAATGTGGTTACATATCCATAGAGGAAACCTGACTGGGAAGTTTTCATCTCTTATTCCCAATTAGCTGTGTCTAACTTGTTTAATTGTGTTTAACTTTTAAAATGTTTAACAGTAAAACATTTTAACCCTAATTTTAAGATCTCATAAACTTTAGTTTAATTAACTTTACAAGTTAACTTTTTTTTTTTACTATTATGCTAAGTGCTGTGAGGAAGTCTATTTGAGCAAGAGAAGAGGAGGGAACGAAAGCATTTAACTGTAAGAAGATCACAAGTGTCACAGAGTAAACAGTGAATTTATGTTAGCTTTGGACATTAAGTATCAGACTTGAGAAAATGAAGGTGGGAGAAAGCACTCAGCTTCAGCGGGTAATAGGATATTTCCATGGGACAATTTTTTTATTCAGTATCATCATAGGTGCGGGAATATTTGTTGCTCCAAAAGGGGTGTTAAAATACTCTTCACTCAACGTGGGGGTGTCCCTAAGTATTTGGGCTGCTTGTGCCGTGGTGTCTATGCTGGCTGCCCTGAGCCATGCAGAGCTGGGGACCACCTTCCCTAGAAGTGGGGCACAGTATTATTTCCTGAAAAGGTCCCTTGGACCGTTTATTGCTTTCTTCTACCTCTGGATCAACCTATTCAGTACTCCCGCAGGAATCGCTGCACGTGGCTTGCTACTAGCGGGGTACATTATGCAGCCTTTCTATCCTGGGTGTTTTGTTCCTGAGATGCCAAAGAAATGTTTGGCATTGGCTGTCTTGTGGTGCTTGGGAATTCTGAATGCTCGGGGAGTGAAGGAGGTGACGTGGTTTCAGACTGTCAGTACGGCTGTGAAAATGACAGTTCTCGGCTTCATCTCTGTAACTGGAATCGTGTTGTTGGTGAGAGGAAGAAGAGAGAACCTAGCCAGGTTTGAGAAAGCTTTAGATGGTGACGTTCCGGATGCTTCACAGATTGCTGAAGCCTTCTTACAAGGATTGTTTGCATATTCTGGCTGGGGAGTCCTTGTCCGAATAGCAGGTAAAGTTATTATTTTTAAATTATAAAGAGCTCCACCAGGCTATAAACATGCAAGGGTTAATCAACTTAATTCTAAGAAACACATTATTTCTCTATAATGTGTGTCTCTCTTCTATCAGGTGGTTGGAAATGCACTAAACTCTCTACAAATGTGGTTTTCTAACTTTGGAAAGCAAAATATTTTCTAAGTGTTTACAAATTAAAACAAGTAAGTGTAGAACTAATACAGCTTAAGGACTCAACAACAATTTTTTTTACTGAACAAATATTTTAATAGCAAAAGCTCATCAGAGAAAAATTTAAATACAGAAAATATAAATTAAAATGAAGATTACCAATTATCTCATATGTACACACATGCAGGGGTCACACTTATACGTATACTCATCATTTATTTTACTTAAAGCACATAGTGAGAATTCATAAGTATTAGCAAATTAAATGCTTTTAAATGAATACACAACATTTTATCATATGCAGTTTGACCATTTTTCAAGCATCTCCCATTGTTGGATACCAGAATTTTTTCTAGTTTTTCACTTTGAAATTTTATAGTTATTGTTCCAATCAGCATCCTTTTATATAAACCTTTGTGTATCTCTCATTGTTTTATTAGGAAAAAAGTCTTGAAAAATCTTAGTAAAATTACTAAGTGAACCATACAAATATTTAGAAATGTCTTGAAAAATATTGCCAAATTGCAACCCAGAAAGGCTTTACAAATGTCTATTAGTGTGAATTAAAATGATGGCACCTGAAGTCATCAAACCTTTTTCATTTTTTAGTCACTCAAAGTTGTGAAAATAAAATTTCATAACTCAGTTTTTCTTCAATGTCTAGTGAGAGGGCAGAGTTTTGCGAATGTTAATGACCAATTTCTTCCTTGTAAGACAGGGAAATGCCTTTCTTAGTTTGTTTTCATTAATCTGTCTGTCAAGTCTTGGTTGTGACCTGCAGGATCTTCTGTGGCGCATGGGCGCTCTAGTTGGGCACTCGGGCTCAGTAGCTAAGGCAAGTGGCCTTAGTTGCCCTGCAGCATGTGGGATCTTAGTTCCCTGGCAAGGATCAAACCTATGTCTCCTGCATTTCCGGGTGGATTCTTAACCATTGGACCACCAGTGAAGTCCCTGTTGTTTGGCTTTTTTTTTTTTTTCATTTTGTTCATAAGATTTTAAAAATGTCTGTCTTAAAGACTAGAAGTTTAATACCAAAAGTATTAAACTATCTATCTTTTAACTTTTCATTATCTCCATACTTGAAAAGTCTTTCTCCATCTCAAGGTTTAGATAAATATGTACCTGAGCTTTTTTTCTCTAAATCTTTATGTTCTTTAAATTTTTCTTTTTAATACACATGAATTGTTTTGAGGGAGTTGCATACTGTAAGTTAAAAATTTTCCAAGTAGTTAAACATCTGTGTCGAATTGGTGTTGGCAATATACAGTCAAGTTTAATCTACTCTAGATTTAGCTAGTCTAGAAACTTAACCCAAGGAGGGAAAAGAGCAGGAGCATCTACCCGAATGTCCTAGACTGTCGTTACCAGATTAACAGATGAGCTATTCCAACCCTTCATTAACACAAACTTGTACTTCTATAGTGTTGGCCGTATGGTAAGGGAATATTTGCTTCAGTCCTCCTGGCCTAGAGTCCAGGTTTTCTGAGTTGTTTTCTTATCCAAAAAGCTTATGTTGGGCACATCAAAGATACAAGAGTAAAACCCAGAATTTAGCAAAATTCCATTGCTGCTAAAGTTAATACTTTGTCTAAACTTGGTAAATAAGCATTCAACAAAGTGAACTCTTGCTGTGTGTAGTTGAGCCTATTTCTTTTAGTTTTTGTATGTTATAATGAAGCTACTTCCAAAGATGATCTGATTAGTCATTTTTTTCTGAGTGGCACTTTTTTTTTTTTTTTTTGCAGGAGAGTTGAAAAGACCTAGTGAGAATATCCCCAAATGTGTGGTCACTGCACTTACCCTCGTGGCTCTGATCTACTTACTGGTTAACGTTTCCTACCTAGCTGTCCTGACCCCAAAGGAAATCATGTCCTCAGGTATGGTTGCACAGAGCCAGAAGGAAGACACTCTACTTCATTGTCCTGAATAAAGGGAGTTTCAAGTGTACAGTGGGTCTTTTTGCATACTTCAGGAGAATTAGGCTAATTTGGTTCATGTCTGGGTTATTTATTTATCTATTTATTTAAAGGTAGACGTTCAAAAGGTCAAGCAATTTCTTTAGAGCATATAGTAAAGGGTAAGGTCTAGCAGCCAAAAATACAGAAAACACCGAGAAACATAAAAGGAAAAAAAGGCAGAACACAATGGATAGAGTAGAATAGAAAATATGAGAATACTTATCAAAGTCTCTTGAGATATACTTCATAAGGAGCAAGTGGGTGCTCTGGGTCAGCGTTTGCTTCTAGGAAATATAACTCATACACTTTGTCTTCAGACATATCTCCAAAATCTATACAGAGCTTGAGTACCTAACTTTTCCTATTAGTGAAGCGGACATGAATCCTTCCATATATATATATATATAAGAGAGAGAATTTCAGTTTGTCATAAATATTATTCAGATTTTTCATATTTTAAAAAATTACTACCTTATGTGCAGAAACTGATTTTTTGCTCTAAAAATAGACAAATTGAAAGAAGTTCAATTCTCAATTGAACTTAATATATCTATATAAATATATTAATAAAATAAATATTTTTTAAACTTTACACTTTCAGTTATCAGAAAAATAAAAGAATATCAGTAATAGACTTTCATTGAAAAGAAAAATAAGGTTTATCCTACATCCAAGCTTGACGCTCCCCAGTTATCTCAACGCTAAAATGACACTCCTTACAATATCATGCATGCAACTTAGATGTCCATGAACAGATGAATGGATAAAGAAGGTGCAGTAAACAGATAGATAGATAAATACTCTGTGTGTGTGTGTGCTCAGTCAAGTCTGACTCTGTAAATCCATGGACTGTAGCCCCCCAGGTTCCTCTGTCCATGGAATTTTCTAGGCAAGGATATAGCCATGTTTTACCCCAGGGCATCTTCTCAATCCAGGGATCTGACTCACGTCTCCTGTGTCTCCTGCACTGACAGGCAGGTTTTGTACCACTGTGCCACCTGAGAGGCCCCAGATAGACATTCACAGGCATAAAGTAGAATGAAATATTGCCATCTGCAGTAACATGAATGGACGTGAGATTGTCATACTGAGTAAAGTTAGTCAGACACATGTTAGAAAGACAAATATTATATGATATCACTTACTTGTGGAATCTATGAATTTATTTTACAAAACAGATAACAAACTCACAGGCATAGAAAACAAAATTATGGTTACCAAAGGGGAAAGGGGGAAGGAATAAATTAGGAATATGGTGTTAACAAATACTCACCACTACACATAAAATAGATAAACAACAAGGATTTACAATAATAGCTTAGGGAACAATATTCAATATCTTATAATAACCTATAATGGAAAAGAATCTGGAAAAAAAATATATATATATATAATTGAATCGCTTTGCTGTACATCAAAAAAGTAACATAATATTCTGAGTCAACTAATACTGCAATTTTTAAAAAATGTAAAAAGTAAAATGAGATGAGTGTATTTATTCATTTCACGTATTAGTAGTAATAATGAATGTGAAAATGTATGTGAAGGTACTCTAACAAAAACTGAAAGAATTCATTGCTAGCAGACTTACTGAAGGAAATTCTTCAGACTGAAAGAAAGTAACTTGGATCAAAGGGAAGGAAGAAAAAGAACCAGAAATATTAAATATATGGATAAATATAAAAGACTCCATAGGTGTATACACACACTTTTTGAATTCTTTAAAAATACCTTAGATTATTTTATGTAGTAACTCTGAAATTTAAATGTAGGGTTTATTAAATATATAAATATAACATATATGACAACAATAACACAAAGAGAAGGAAATGAGCTATAGCAGCAAAGTTGTCATATTTTACTGAAAGTAATTGGAAATTGATTTGGATTAATTTAAAGGTGGATACTGTAATTACCAGACCAACTACTAAGAAAATAACTGAACAAATCAAGAGAGGAATTAAATGGCACATTAAGAATATCTGTTTAGGGAATTCCCTAACAGTCCAGTGGTTAGGCACTTTCACTGCCAGGACCCGGGTTAGATTCCTGGTTAAGGAACTAAGATCCCACAAGCCATATGGTATAGAAAAAAAAAATCTATTTAACAATAAATAGATAAAATAAACAAGAAATAAATGATAAAAGATAACAATAAATAAAATAAAAATAAACAATAAAATAGAAGAACAAAAGAACAAAAATACATAAGACATAAAAAAACAAATAGCAAAGGTAAATACGACAATATCAATAATGTCAAATGAGAATATACAAACACAACAATAAAAGGCAGAGATTGTCATACTGGATAAAATTATCAGTCCAACTATATGCTGTCTATATGAGACACACTTTAGATTCAAAATGCAATCAGGTATAAAGTAAAAGAATGGAAAAGTTTATCATGCAAACATTAACTGTAAGAAAACTAGAATAATAATATTATTAAGACAAAATAACTTAAAGACTAAAAGATTACTAGAGACAAAGAGAGGTATTTTGTAATGATATTAATAAAAGGATCAATGCATGAAGAAGATATAACAATTATGAATGCATACACCTCTGAAAAACACAGCCCCAGAATACATGAAGCCATGCTAATGTAACCAAAAGGAGAAATAGACAATTCAGCAACTATAGCCGCAGATATCAGTATATCACTCAATAACCAGACAGAAAATCAATAAGGATATAGAAGATCTGCGTACCACTATCAATCAAACTGATCTAATTGACATTTATAGAATGCTCCACCAAACAGAAGCAGAATCTATATTTATTTCAAGCACTTATGGGACATTCCCTAGGATAGAGATAATGTCAGGATATAAACCAAGTCTCAAAAAATTTAACATTTCTATCATACAAAGCACTTCCTTCAACAGCAATAGATGCACAATACAAACCAGCAACAGAATGTAACTTGGAAAATCTCACATATTTGAAAAGTAAACAGCACACTTCTAAATAACCCATGGGTCAAGGAAGAGATCACAAGAGTCTCAACAACTATGAAAAGTCTGAGATTTAACCTCCTCATAAGGTAGTTGGGCCCAGTCTCATGCATGCCGGCAATGGAGACAGACAATTTATTTTTCATAGAATAGCAGTAGCTAGAATGTCGTTTATGCTGTTCCCCAAACCCTGATTCCTGAAAGACAAAGCAAGGAAGGCCAAGTGATATCTCCACATAACAGCAGAAGATCCTCAAGCTTAGGGAATCCAAATCTTTTATACGTCTTCCTTCAGAAGACAGGTCCCAGGAGTGGCTCTAAAAGACAAAAGGTCGCTGTTGTCCTTCCATCCCCATATTTTTCAGTCTAAATATTCCCTTCTAGAAAGCCACAATTACCACTGTAAGAGGACTTAGTGAAGAGCGTACTCAGTCAACTGGTCATTATCCTTATGATCTATGACCCCATCAGTCCAAAAAGAGAACCCAGGTGTGTGGACCAAAACAGATTTTGAATCCTCGTGGCTTCTTTATGATCACGCTGCTGCCCAGAGGCTATACCAACCAGGTAGGTAGGGGCTGCTGTGTGAGGAAAAGAGGAAGCATAAAATCCAGCAATAATCAGGAAAGCCTCCTGAGTTTTCAAAATAGGAATATATAACAACCTATGCTATTCTGCTGACCATCACTCAGGAAGCAGCCAAGAGTAGGGATCACTCTCTGAGAGTGAAAGTGTTAGTCACTTGGTCATGTCCGACTCTTTGCTGCTGCTGCTGCTAAGTCACTTCAGTTGTGTCCGACTCTGTGCGACCCCATGGACGGCAGCCCACCAAATCCCCCGTCCCTGGGATTCTCCAGGCAAGAACACTGGAGTGGGTGCTATTTCCTTCTCCAATGTATGAAAGTGAGAAGTGAAAGTGGAGTCTCTCAGTCGTGTCCGACTGTGTGCGACCCCACAAACTGTAGCCCACCAGGCTCCTCTGTCCTCGGGATTCACCGGGCAAGAACACTGCAGTGGGTTGCCATGTCCTTCTCCATGGGATCTTCCCAACTCAGGGTCCTTGCATTGCAGGTAGATTCCTTACTGTCTGAGCCAGCAGGGAAGATCACTCTCTAGGGTTTATTCAGTGACCAAACTACCTGGCCAAGGTGTGTGCGCCAGAATGTGAGAGAGGGAGAGTCAGAAATATTTCTGGGTGGATTTTTGAGGAAGCCATCCAAACATTAAACAATATCAGATGCATTCAAACGGTGCATATGAAAGATACACTGAATACCTTTGCCTTCAGCACATTGATGTGCTTCTGTGATGTACAGATGTCACACTGTGAATGGCCAAACACGTAACACAGATTAGTTTCAAGGGCCACAGTGGCGTGGCCACAGAGGGCTGATCCAATTGGAACAGCAATGCTGAAACCTGGAAAAGTACCAACAACTATTAGCTGTCATCCCAAGAGAGGGTCAAAAGTGCAATGTAGTCACTTTGCCAGAAGTGAGCAGGGACAATATCTTGTGCAAACGGCCTCCTTCACTGTGAACAAATGGTCAAATCTTGGCAGAAGTCACAGCGTAACATTTGGTGTCAGCCTCTGTAGCAAAAATATGGAGTCCTTTTTCTTATTCTATAACCTTTTCTATTCTATAATCCTTATTCTATATCATATACTGGAGTCCTTTTCCAGTAGAGGAGAGTCAGTGTGTTACCATGTCTAGAAAGATGATGGATTCAGACATTGTCACGGCAATCTGAATAGCTCAGTATCAATCAACAGTTTTATTCCAATTATTCTCATCAGAGAATGGGCTCCATGGACAGAACCTAAGGCTGTTCTCATAGCTCTGGCCAATTCCCCTCTTGATGAACCATGCTTGCATTTCTAATGACATGAACTATTGTCGACGGCCTGGGTGTTTGGTCTGTCACTTGGAAAGCCACAGACTGGCAGACTAAAGACACCCCTCTCCAGGGCCATAAACTATAGAAAGAAATCAAGGCTGCTGACTGAGTCATTTGATTTTGATCTCCAGTTCCTGAGTAGAATATCCTGTCTGTTTTCCATTCTGCATAGCTGGTGCTGAGGCTCGCAGCTGTAGCAGCCTGGCGGGCACCACAGGGCTTCAGCTTAGCTAAACTGCCAGTGGACCATGACCGTATGTTTACAGGGACCCTTGTGAACAGAGGGCCCTGCTGAACCAGCAACCCTGCTTCAGTCAGCAAACTGGGATGTAATTTGCACTTTTTCATGCAAAACCAAGAAGCCACTGGGCCAGGCTAGCTGTGTTCTGGAATACACCATTTCCGCCTGATAAGAGAGATTTTGGGGGCTCTTCATACCTTTTCAATAATTGAATTCAATTTGATTCATCCCCAGATGAGATTATCAGGCTGGAAAGTCATAAGGCCTCCATGAGTCAGGTGTTCAGTTTTACAATATCTCAGTGCTACTTGCTGAGCTAGTATTATTTTTTCAAAAGGAATTTACCTGATAGTTGTTATCAAGGAGGAAACAAGTAAAAGACCTCGAGGGGAACCTCCAGCTATAAGGTGCCTCTCTTTGCTGGGAAATGCAATAGAAAAGGGGCTTCTCTGGTGGCTCAGACAGTAAAGAATCTGCCTGCAATGAAGACCATCATCAGTCAGCAGAGACTGCTAAGTCAAAGCAGTAATTATGGTTGTGGATCCCTACTGGTGGAAAGTGTGCTCGCTGGACAGTGTTCAGTACAGTCTGTTGATCTGATCCTCCAGTGAAAGGACATTGATCTGTGAATTAGCTGATATGGAAGACTAAGTAGAATCCCCAGTGAGACACATGCTAACTATAACACACAAAGAATTCATAAGGTGCTGAGGCTTCTTTTAGTAGTAGGGGACCAGAGACAACTTTTTTTGACTACGAGAGGGAGTAAGTGTTGCAAATTTAGCCACATGTTCCCAAGAAAACTTACTTGGCAAGCAGTACCCTAAATTTTATTGGGTTGACCAGCCTGTTGGTAGAAGTGTAATAATGCCAATTCAGATCTTTCTAGACTGAGGCTTTTAACTTGTCAACCAACTGATCACGAACAATATAGTATAAATTTTGGATCTCGGATGGCAGAGTCACTCGAAAAATCTTGAAGACCAGCTGGGGGCAAAGAGCGGGGGAGTTTAGGAATCCTAATGGGGTACTGTGAAAGCCTACTGAAGGCCTTGCCACATGACTGTGAATTAGCCTTGGTCTTCAGGGGCAAGTGAATAGAAAAGAGGTGCTGGCAATGTTTGAGACAGGACATCAACTGGCGTCAGTGTGTACAGTGTCTCCATTACAGTCCCAGTGTCTGGAACAACCACAGCTGGGGCTAGAGGACACGTGATCGCTTAGTAACAATCCCCTGTAAACCTGCAGCTCCCAGTAGCCTTTGTCACTGGTCACATCATCGTTAGACTGAGATATTGCACCTTTTACCACCTCCATCGCTGCCTTGAAGTTTTCCATCAAGTCTGTGCTCTTTCTCCCACTGAGATTCAACATTATTTTTTGAACCGCACAAGGAGGGAGAAACGAAAGGGGTTCCGAAGGAACTCACATGTCCCATTATTCTCTCTACACACACCTCTACCTAAAATATCAATACCAACAAATAGCCAACAGGGGAAGCCATGAAACGATAACACTCTGAGTGGACCTAACGGGCTTTATTCACAAAGGAACTTCCGTGGGTAGAGGCCTTCCCTCCTGCCTTGGGAGTTCAACCCAGATCCCCTTAGCTGAATAGACCTTTCACTCCACAGTCCTGGGCTTGTTGATGACTTGGGAACCCATATCTAAGAACTGTCATAAAGTTTCCCAGCCTACTTGGATGGGTATAGCCTTCGGAGTAAGGAGACCTCAGCCAACCCCTAGTCATCTTTCTCCTCAACCAGAGGCTGTGGAGAAGGGGAGAGGCCATGGAAAATAAAGTGGCTGTGTGCCACGGAGTACTTTTTATTTCTCTTGAGTTAACAGAACTGCCTCCAGAACACATAAAATATGACTCAGTTCAGTCGCTCAGTCGTGTCCGACTCTTTGTGACCCCATGAATTGCAGCACGCCAGGCCTCCCTATCCATCACCAACTCCCGGAGTTCACTCAGACTCATGTCCATCGAGTCGGTGATGCCATCCAGCCATCTCACCCTCTGTCGTCCCCTTCTCCTCCTGCCCCCAATCCCTCCCAGCATCAGAGTCTTTTCCAATGAGTCAACTCTTTGTATAAGGTGGCCAAAGTACTGGAGTTTCAGCTTTAGCATCAGTCCTTCCAAAGAACACCCAGGAATGATATTCTTTAGAATGGAATGGTTGGATCTCCCTGCAGTCCAAGGGACTCTCAAGAGTCTTCTCCAACACCACAGTTCAAAAGCATCAATTCTTTGGTGCTCAGCTTTCTTCACAGTCCAACTCTCACATCCATACATGACTACTGGAAAAAGCATAGCCTTGACTAGACGGACCTTTGTTGGCAATGCAATGTCTCTGCTTTTGAATATGCTATCTAGGTTGGTTATAACTTTCCTTCCAAAGAGTAAGTGTCTTTTAATTTCATGGCTGCAATTACCATCTGCAGTGATTTTAGAAAACTCAGCAGTGGCCACAGGACTGGAAAAGGTCAGTTTTCATTCCAATTCCAAAGAAAGGCAATGCCAAAGAATGCTCCAACTACCGCACAATTGCAGTCATCTCACACGATAGTAAAGAAATGCTCAAAATTCTCCAAGCCAGGCTTTAGCAATATATGAACCGTGAACTTCCAGATGTTCAAGCTGGTTTTAGAAAAGGCAGAGGAACCAGAGATCAAATTGCCAACATCCGCTGGATCATGGAAAAAGCAAAAGAGTTCCAGAAAAACATCTATTTCTGCTTTATTGATTATGCCAAAGCCTTTGACTGTGTGGATCACAAGAAACTGTGGAAAATTCTGAAAGAAATGGGAATACCAGACCACCTGACCTGCCTCTTGAGAAATCTATATGCAGGTCAGGAAGCAACAGTTAGAACAAGACATGGAACAACAGACTGGTTCCAAATAGGAAAAGGAGTACGTCAAGGCTGTATATTGTCACCCTGCTTATTTAACTTCTATGCAGAGTACATCATGAGAAATGCTGGGCTGGAAGAAGCACAACCTGGAATTAAGATTGCCGGGAGAAATCTCAATAACCTCAGATATGCAGATGACACCACCCTTATGGCAGAAACTGAAGAGGAACTAAAAAGCCTCTTGATGAAAGTGAAAGACAGTGAAAAAGTTGGCTTAAAGCTCCACATTCAGAAAACGAAGATCATGGTATCTGGTCCCATCACTTCATGGGAAACAGATGGGAAAACAGTGGAAACAGTGTCAGACTCTAAAATATCTGAATAGATCTATATTTTTAAAAATTGAGTTAAAAATCTAAAATCTTTCCACAGGTCAAATCCCAGGCCCTAGTAGCTTCACTGATGAATTGCATCAAACATTTAAGAAAGAAAGAATACCACTCCTAAACAAACTCTTCCAGAAAATGGAAGACAGAACACATCCAAACTTATTTTATGGAACCAGTATTTCTATGACACCAAAGCCAGAAAAATTATTTACACAAAGAAAGAAATCACATACACATTTTGCATACAACATGCATTGCTCCGTGAACTACAGTGTAACACGGTTCTTAAAAACACTGGTAAACTGAGCCCAGCAACACCTAGAAAGGAGCATACACCATGAGCAAGTGAGGTTTATCATTGGTTGGTTTAGCATCCCAAAAGCAATTAATACTTTACTATATTAATATGATAACAGACAAAAATCACATTATAATATTAAGAGAGCCATAAAATGCATTTGACAAAATCCAAGACTCATTTGTGATTTTTAGAAACCTTTGGCAGTTTCAACCTACTACTTATACCAGTCCTGGGTCTTTGCTACAATGATAATTTAATACTTTCTAAGCTAATTAAAAATACTATGCAGTATACATTCTACATCAGTTGCGCAATTAGTGGCTTCTCTACTCTTTTACAGACGCTGTTGCTGTCACTTGGATGGATAGAGTAATCCCTTCCTTGCAATGGGCCGTTTCCCTTGGTGTTTCTTCCTCAATAGTTAGCTCCCTCAACTGTACTGTATTTTCAACATCAAGGTTATGGTATATGGCAAGCCAGGAGGGTCAGCTACCTTTGATCCTCTCAACTTTGAATATTCACTCCTGTCCAGTTGCAGCTGTGATTCAGATGCTCACCTTTGCCTCCATCTTAATTATTCCCTCAGACTTAATCCTTTTAATAACTTATGTGGGATTCACAGACTGGATTCAACTTGGGCTAATGATGGTGGGCTTGCTTAAACTGAGATTCCAGGAGCCCAACCTATCCAGACCTTACAAGGTAAGTCAAACCAGGAAAAAAAAAAATCCTATATTTTTTTTAAAGAGCATTTTGTACTTTTAATACTTTTTAATACTTTTTTCTTATACCAACGTAAAAAATCTTTTAACCCACTGTGACCCCATTTTAGAAACATTTGAGAATAAATTTTATATTTAGGATATTCTATTATACCACAACTAGTGAAATTTGAGTCAAGAAGGACCATATGTGAGATGCATAAGGTCAGTGTATGAGACTGACCCGTGTCCAGGGCCAATGATTATCTGTGTGTCCTCTTAAGGTACTGCCTTAGATTACCTTGTAGGCTTGCCTAGGGCTTTCCAGGCTTATCAGTTTAAATGTCTATCGATGTATAAGTCTCCAGCTTTAATGGCCAATACAGAAGAGATGCACTCTAGGTATTTGTGATGTAGTATAGTTGCAAACTCATTCATCTTTTAAAATCTCATCTCAGAGACAGAGTATCTACGAAAGAGTGACTGCAGGATAAGTACTCTGTTGATTCCTCAAACCACCAAAACCTCTGTCTACCTTAACTGCATTTGAAATGTTTCATATAAGCTTATGGAATTTCTTTTTCTTCTAATTGTCTACTATAACCCATTCATCTATATTGTGGATGTACCCAATATTCTGTTTAACCAAACAATCTCCAGCAACTCATTCCTATACTTTCTGCAAAGAGATTAAATGGTTTATTTTTACATTATGCTACTGTGTTAGACCCACCAAAGAAAATTATTTCTAATATTTATATCAAAAATACTTGTGTTTCTAGCAGATTAGTTAGTTTTCTTTACAGATCTTAATACCAAAAATCAGCCTGTACAGATTGGTATCAAACAGAATCTTGTAGACAGAGTTTGGGTAAAGTAGAAAAGAACAGCTATATTGCTTTGCCGGGCAACAGGGGCCATAGTGGGCTAATGCCCTCAAGACTGTGCCCCAACCCGATGTCAGGAGAGCTGTGAGGAGTCTTGTAGTGGAGGGACAGGGTTGCTGATAAGGGTCAGGGGGGCTGCAGGGCCTGCCTTTCTTCAATCCAAATATCCTCTGACATCTGGGGGTTTCGTGATGACTTTCTAAGACCCTCTCTCTGGAATGAAGAATGCTTTATCAAGCAGTTAAAAGTCTTCCATCTGGTGGTGGTTTTAGTTCTGCAGAAGAGCTCAAAGATATTACCATGCATATCCCTCGAGGGGAAGCCGGGCCCCGCCCCGGCGCTTGCACTCCTGCCTTCCGACTGCTTCTCCCTTTTCTCTGCATCCCCACTCCTCTCTGACTATCGACTGTTTGAACTGTGCTTTGGAACTCAGGGAAGGTCATGGAGGCTGAATGAAGCCTGTTTCCTACAAATAAGAAATGGGGGACACAGAAAGACTTTTGTACCGAGGAGTCCCATAGGCCCTGCTCAGCTTCGGGACTTAGACTGTAAGATCATGCTTCCCTTTCCACGTAGGCTGCTAGAAGCTAAGTTAGTGGTTAGTCACTTAGTCAGTTAAAAGGCTTACAGCATGCATGTCTTGCTATATTACCTTTTATTGTTAGGCCTACAAGTCATTTTTAATGGGGGTAGGTTTCAAATGATCGTTGTTTTATCAGTGCATCATATTCTAAATAAATCGAGTCCTCTTTTATTACGGACCTTGTATAAGGTAACAGGATGTACCAGAATACCCACAGAAATACCTCAGCAGTACACAAAGGTGCAGGGTTGACTAGAAGGTGGAAAAGGAAAACCAACAGAGTTTAATAACTAAGATTTTTAAAGTCTACTGTGAAAAAAAGAATACGTTTCAAGTTTCTTGTATAAACTCAGTTTCCTAGACATCACCCCTGAGGATTCTAATGTTTAGGGTGAGGACCAGAAATCCACCTTTCAAAATTGAAAAAAAGGAAAGATGATAATCTTGCATCTGAGTCACTTAATGATCCAATAAATACTGAAGCAACTACTAAGAAACTACTAGGTAGAAAACACTAAACACTTTAAAGATAGATGGATAAATTGCCCATTAATAATGCATCAATAACTTCTTAGTCTAATAGGAGAGAGAAGAGTTACACAAAATACAGTTATAGGCAAGGATCAACAGCATTTAAGTAAGCATTTTACTGCTTGCAATTGCTACTCTTTGATTATATATAAATGTGCGTGTTTGTGTATTCTTTAATTATCCAAATTAAGATATACAAATTTGAAAGATATACATTGTTAAGATTCATATTAAGGGAGAAGTGAAGATCAGAGAAAATGAATCCAACCCTGTGGTCCTTTTATGATAAAAACATTCCCCAAAGGAATTATATAGAGGTTCAGTTCTTGTCCAACTCTTTGCGACCCCATGGACTGCAGCACGCCAGGCCTCCCTGTCCATCACCAGCTCCTGGAGTGTACTCAAACTCATGTCATAAGTTACTCAGACTCATTGAGTTGGTGATGCATTCCAACCATCTTATCCTCTGTCATCCCCTTCTCCTTCTCCTCCTTCTCCTGATCTTTCCCAGCATCAGGGTCTTTTCCAGTGAGTCAGTCCTTCACATCAAGTGGCCAAAGTATTGGAGTTTCAGCTTCAGTATCAGTCCTTCCAATGAACACCCAGGACTGATCTCCTTTAGGATGGACTGGTTGGATCTCCTTGCAGTCCAAGGGACTCTCAAGTCTTCTCCAACACCACAGTTCAAAAGCATCAGTTCTTCGGTACTCAGCTTTCTTTATAGTCCAACTCTCACATCCATACGTGAGTAGTAGAAAAACCATAGCTTTGACTAGATGGAACTTTGTTGGCAAAGTGATGTCTCTACTTTTTAATATGCTGTCTAGGTTGATCATAACTTTCCTTCCAGGGAGCAAGCGTCGTTTAATTTCCTGGCTGCAGTCACCATCTGCAGTGATTTTGGAGCCCCCCAAAATAAAGTCTGTCATAGTAGGTTATATGTAGGTTGTGTATCACATCATTATGAATAATATTAGATTGAGGTACAAAAATATTAATTTTGATATTGCTTGAAAATAAAAAGTTAGAAAAAAATTATAATGAAAAAATGCTTTATGATAATAGTATGGAATGTTTCTGAGGGTCATTATTCAAGAGATCTGAATGGGGCTTCCCTGGTCGTCCAGTAGTTAAGAATCTGTCTGCCAGTGCAGAGGACACAGGTTCGATACCTGGTCCAGGAAGATTCCATATGCCACAAGGCAACTAAGCCCACGAGCTGCGCCACTCAGCCTGTGTGCCAGAGCCCATGAGCTGTGCCACTGAGCCTGTGTGCCAGAGCCCACAAGCGAGCCTGTGTGCCAGAGCCACAAGCTGCGCCACTCAGCCTGCGTGCCAAGACTGCCCGAAACCAGTGTCCTCGAGCCAGTGGCCTGCAAGCAGAGAAGTCTCCACAGTAAGAAGCCCACACACTGTAGCTGGAGAGTAGCCCCCATTCTCCAGAACTAGAAAAATCTTGCATGCAGCGATGAAGACCCACACAGTCACAATAGATAAAGAGAGCTAAATGGACAAGTGGCATGGACTTATGAAAAAAAATCAAAGGAAGAGCAAAATGTTGCAATTATTAGGGAAAGGCTTTCAGTTCTGCTATTTCACACTCTGAGGAGATTCCCTGCAGATTGTTTTCTCTTATATAAAACTAAGGAAGACCTGGCAGGTAAATACATTTTTTATCAATGAAACCAACTTCCTCCATATTAAACAAATGTTTGTATATAAAATATTTTACATTATTATTTGTAATAACTTCCAGTTCAGTTGCCCAGTTGTATCCGACTCTTTGCAACCCCATTCCAAGTCCACTCTAATACAAATTTATGTTTGTTCTCAGGTACGTTTGCCATTTGTGTTTGGAACCATAGCCATATCTTTGTTCTTGGTTTTGACACCCATCGTCAAGTCTCCTCAAATGTACCATATCTACGTTATTCTTTTTATCCTCAGTGGACTTCTGTTTTATTTGCCTTTTGTGCATTTTAATTTGGGTTCTACATATTTCAACAAGATAACTTGCTTTTTACAGTTACTGCTAAATGTTTCACCTGCTGATGACATTGATGAATATATTTCAACAGGAGGAAATGTAGAGAAAAACCCACCTGCAACTGCGACCAAAAAATAATAAATAAATTATGCATATTTGGCAAATGATTGACTTATTGAAAGCATCTTTCTCTTTCAACTAGAATATTCCTAATACATATACATATTCCTTATGTATATTTGTATACATGCCACATATGTAACACACAACCAGCACAAAATACTTGATGTCCAGAACTTTAACACTTTATCTCTTGTTTGTAACCAAAACCTTACTTCTCCAATAAAGCATGCTGATTCCCAATTTTCAAAGACTGTAGTAATGTCCCTCTTTGTGCATTAATGTTTCTGAGTTTATTATTAATATGTCAGAGTCCACACTCTTTTTTAATTGTCTACTTACTTTTTCCCTAAAGGCAGTGAGCTCCCAAAAGGTAAGGATTATTCCTTAGCCATTAAAAAATTTTTTTAATTATATTTCATTTATTTAAATTTGTATACTCTCTCCCTAAGACAGTGTGTGCATAAAAATAGACAACCTATAAAATAAATATCTGAATGCACAGGCAAGTGAGTGAGTAAATGAATGGGCTGTCAGTACACATCCCTGTCAAGGGCATCTCCCTTGATAGCCTGTCTCAGTTTGGGTTATCAGCAGCACCTCAGAAGTGTTCCGTTAATGATTATAGCTCTACATTTCAGTGTGATTGAGGCTGGAACGCTATATAGAGATGGTACCAAAGAAGAGTTTAACTAGTTCTTACGAAATATTTATTCTTTTTCACCTCCTACCTGACTTCTCTGAAACTGCTTTTGTCAATATGGCCCTACCAGTGTCAACATAAATGTATCCATTTGTGTTTATCACAGTGGTCACTGGGGGCCTGACATCACTATTCCAAACATCACTGCAAACCATTTTTAGTGATAGTATTGAAAGGATTAATACAAATGAAAATCAAATCCTAGAGAGGGCAAATAGGTATCAGAGAACCTAGGCTGAGGAGAAAAAAAAACAAAACTATGAGTAATTGAGGACAAAGTTAGGTGTAGCATATATACTTGCTTACTACAGGAATGTGTGAGGAGCGGGTGAACACTTATAAGACAGAGCCCCTCTCTGCCATTCAAATTTTGTTTCACTGAGGTTTTTGACAAAATGTGTCTGGCAAAGAAACTCGCAAATAGTAGGTATCTGAACAGTGTGTAGTCTATAATCTGTTTGAAAGTTGATTCAGATGTTCTAGAATATAGGCCTTTGAGTTTAAAATCTGACATTTTCTAATAATAACTAGGGAGTCTGGTTTGTAGGATGCAAGTCAAAGGAAAACCTCACAAATGACAGCTTCTGCAGACTCAAGATAACTTACAGGTACAAGGCTGGTAGACTGCCGGTAGTCACACGGACTCAGGAGAGCCAGCAAGGTATGTCTGGCTGGGAGGAGGACAAGAGGGCTGGAAGGACTGGGGGCTCCACTCTGGGAGACGCCTGATGGCCTGCCACCTCGCATCTCCACGGGAAGCCTGGCAAAGAGCAGAGACGCGACTGTGTAGAAGGCCTCTGAGCTTAGCAGTTAAGGTGTCAGTCCAGCAGGCATGAGCAAATGCAAAGTAGTACTAACTGCTGCTGCTGCTGCTAGGTCGCTTCAGTCGTGTCTGATTCTGTGCGACCCCACAGACGGCAGCCCACCAGGCTCCACCGACCCTGGGATTCTCCAGGCAAGAACACTGGAGTGGGTTGCCATTTCCTTCTCCAAGGCATGAAAGTGAAAAGTGGAAGTGAAGTCGCTCAGTTTTGTCTGACTCTTCACGACCCCATGGACTGCAGCCCACCAGGCTCCTCCATCCATGAGATTTTCCAGGCAAGAGTACTGGAGTGGGGTGCCATTGCCTTCTCCGATGATTATCATAGATAAACTCAAACGTATATTAAAGAAGAAACTATGCTCCTGCCAGAAGAAAGAATGTTCCTGCCACACTGAATTTAACAGTGAAAAGAAGTTTATCCAAAGGCAGATAGATACATTCTATAGATATAGAAGTAAATGTGGTATTTGTAATGACAGTTGAAATTACATTTGTAATTCCATTCTATTTACATAAACTAGAAGGTAAATGTAATATCTATAATTACATTTGCAATTATATTCTATTTACATAAATGTAAATAGAAAACTATAAAGTCATCTTCATTTTTCCAGTTGCAAGGCCCAGATGGCTTGGCGAATCTTACTCCTGTCAATCTCTCACATCCCCACATCTAATTCAAAAATATATCAAGAGTCCAATCACTTCAAACCTCTAGTGCCAACATTCTTGTCCCTAAGCTTAAATACTTGCTAGTTCTATATACTTGGAGTGGTCATCCTCAGTTCCTTTTCTAAGGTGAAGCTCTAATTCCAAAACTACAGGTTATACAATAGATAACCCAGACAGCCAGTTATTACATGCTTAGGAACATCCTTGCATCAGGAATCAGTGATAGAAGCCTCATTTATCTCCAATTGCAATAAGTTCAATTCAGGGCAAAACTTCCCTCAAGGACGCCTATGGTAGAGATATAACTCATATACCATATGACTCACCCATCTAGAGTGTACAGTTGTATGGTTTTTTTTAATTATGACTCTTAAAGCTTGTGGCAAAATGCAGAGAACACAACATGTGCCGCTTTGACCACTCTGAAGTGTGCGGTTCAGTGGCAGTAATCACATTCGGACTATTGTGCAACCGTCAACAGGCACAACTGAATTTTTAAATAATTAACGTGTGGAACATTTTAACTTGGGCCTTCAGAGAGATCACAAGATTTTAGAACTCTTCACAAGTTAATCATTTTTAAAACCAAGTTAAGTGCAGTAATAAACTGCTTATGTAAGGACCATGGCTAAATCACGAAAACATGGTGCAGAAGCATCGTGAGAGGAATGTATAAGAGTTAGCAATCCACATGAGATTTCAAAATTATTTCCCAGGATTAAGAAAACAAACAGGGAAAAGGCAAAAACATGCAGCTTCTAAGGGCAATAGGATTCTTCCGAGGAAACATTTTAATCTTAAGCGCCACAATAGGGGCAGGAATCTTTGTGTCTCCGAAAGGGGTATTGAAATATTCCTCACTGAATGTGGCTGTCTCCCTGAGTATCTGGGCTGCTTGTGCGGTGCTGACTTTGATCTCTGCTCTCAGCCACGCAGAGCTGGGGACGACCTTCCCTATAAGTGGGGCACAGTATTATTTCCTCAAAAGATCTCTTGGATCCTCAGTTGCTTTCCTCAGTCTTTGGATCAAACTATTTACTCATCCCTTAAGGCTAGCTACTGAAAGCTTGTTATTATCTACCTATACAATTCAGCCTTTCTACGCCGGGTGCCCAGCTCCAGAGCTACCAAAGAGGTGTCTAGCATTGGCTGTTTTGTGGTTTTTGGGACTTCTAAATGCTCGAGGGGTGCAAACTGTGGCTTGGCTTCAAACCGTCAGTACTTTGGCGAAGATGACTGTCCTCTGCTTCATTTGCCTCACTGGGATTGTGCTATTAGGGATCGGGGAAAAGGAAAACGTGGCCAGGTTCGAGAACGCTTTGGACGCTGAGCTTCCTGACGTCTCACAGATTGCAGAAGCCTTCCTGCAAGGATTATTTGCGTATTCTGGCACGTCGATCCTGAACAGCATGGCAGGTACATCTCTTTCTGACATACTTCTGCTGTAGGCATAAAGTTTTGTCTGCAACCCTCTGGAGAAAGAATATCCAATTTGTTTCTTTGGGAGAAAGTGAATCGACTCTGCTCTGCTCTACATGCAAGCAGCAGAGTTTAATCATCATTAAGCCTTGGTAGATAATTATCTACATAAAATACCGAGGATTTAGTGCTTTTCTGGTCATCCCGTTTAAAAAAACTTGGGAAAAGTTTGCTGGAGAAAAGATCACTCTCAGATTTTACTGTAATTTAGTCTAGCAATTTTTCAAGACATTTTGAGTTAAATATCAATTATATTAGAAATATGTTAATATAATGTTAATTTTTAAAAAATGAAACCATCAGATTTTACACCTCCCCTACTGCACTGGTAAAATGCTGCATCCTAATTTTGATTCCACGGTATGTCTTAGAGAACTTTCTATAGTAGTTCTTAGTCACCTAACACATTTTTCAACCGCTGCATAATATTCCTTAGAATGGCTTTGCTGCACTTTCACAATAGTGGACACTTGAAATGTTTCCCTGCTTCACAATTAGGAGGACTGGTGTAACATCGATGCTTCCCTGTTAATATGCGCTGTTCTTTCTGCAGGGCGGCACCGTTGCCCCTGACGTCACGGCACCAAAAGATTTTGGTAATGCTTGCACAGCTCTCCAGAGTAAACAAAAGAACTAAACAGAAAATAATTCTTTATATTCTTTTTTGGTTATAAAAGTATAGGACTATAAAATATTAAGGATATATTAAATACAACGTTGTGTAAAATTCCAAACAAAATCTTTATACAAGTTCTCAATCTTTGAATTACTGAAACTTTTATGTTATTTTTTATGTTTTTTATGTTGGTCAATGAGATGCTTTGTTCACTCATGTAGATTACTAAAATTTAATTGTTGATATAATTCTTAAGTAATTTAACATTTTCTTTTTTAATTGGCAGATGTAATGGTGAAATTTCTCACTATAAAATTAGTAGATTGTTAAATATCAAGGCTTTTCAAATAATGATGAGACCTGAATTTATCTAGCACAAATTAATTATGACATAATCACCTTGCTGGTAGCTTGGCCATTAAAAGGTACCTGAGTGCAAAGTGTAAATCCTGGATATACGTGGAGGCAGAGTCTCACAGGTCACTGCTTGTGCATCTGCCTCCTCCAGAGGTCACCTGGTCAGTTGGGGGGGTCGGTTCTGCAAAATTAAATACCCAGATGTTGGAGCACCCCTTCTAAAGAAAAGCATCGCACGGAGGCAAACAGAGGTGTTCCTGATAGTGATCCTTACCTAAAGACACGGCACAGTGCAGCTTGAGACTCACTTCTGTTTGGAACACTCATCTCATTCTCCTCCTGCTCCCGGTCTGATTTGTCATCAAACAAGTGAAACCTTGAATTAAGGACAAGAATCTCATAACTGGAGCTGGTCGGAGAAATGTGAGCAACCTCAGGTGAACGTGACTGTGTCTGAAAGGCCCAGTGAAACTTCCAGATCTGCAGAGGAGTAGGGTGTGCTCAGTCACTCAGCCAGGCCTGACTCTCAGAGCAGAAGGTCGAACGCCAGGAGTGCAGTAATAGGGTCAGAACTTGGGGCTAATTGAATGGGGCTGGCTGTCAGAACCAGCACTTTATTAACTTGCCAAATTTAGAGATCTGGCTTCTTCTGTGTCAAAATCGGGTGATCCTGGCTAGAAAGAACTAGCTCCCTCAGGTTTGGTTCTTAGGGTTTCTGAGCTGTTGTATTCCTGACCAAGTATAAACAGAATAGACAGCTTGCATCTAGATTCTTGTGCCAGGGCCTCCTGAAAGAATAACACTGAATCCCAAGCACCACTAGACATCCTTATATTTAATTCTGAAATAAGGATTTTATTAGGTTTCCTTGTGGCTCAGCTTGGAGAAGGAAATGGCAACACACTCCAGTACTCTTGCTAGAGAATCCCTTAGGCAGAGGAGTCTGGTGGGCTGCTGTCCATGGGATCGCACAGTCGGACACGACTGAAGCGACTTAGCAGCAACAGCAGCAGTGTCTCAGCTGGGAAAGAGTCTGCCTGCAATGCAGGAGACCTGGGTTCAATCCTTGGGATCAGAAAATCCCCTGGAGAAGGGAAAGGCTCCCCACTCCAGTATTCTGGCCTGGAGAACTCCATGGAGTCTATAGTCCCTGGGGCTGCAGAGTCGGGCATGACTGAGTGACTTTCACTTTCATTAGGTCTCAAAGCCATCAGTGAAGTCCTCTCAGCAGCAGGTCTGACAATATTCAGAGAAGTCTCTAGGGATGTTGAGAATTGTTGGACTTGAGTTCTAGCCACGCAACTACAAAAGGACAAAAGGTCTCTGCTTCTGTAACATGACTTGTGTGACTTTTGCAAGGAACAATCCTTGCAAGGAACCATGATATGCTGTTTAGAAAATCAGGATTACAGAAAACACATTAATATTGGGAGCAATTTAAGAATGCCTCAGATTTCATAATCTGCCCAGCATTGCCACTGTTAGTGAACGGAATTTAGGAGGAGAAATAGATAGCTGCAGTTTTGGTTGACCCTTAGAGAAACCTGAAGTAATAATGACCCCACTAGCTTAGATTTGCATCCACTCCTCTCCCAAAGCCCTGAAAGCGGACTTGAAAAGTCTAGTTCCCCAATGCTGCACACAAGGTTGCCCAAAACAAATTCACTTTTGGCCAGAGCAACACCCTGATTGGCTGCCTATTAGAGGAACTTTTCAGAGACAGAATACACATACATACTTGGAAACCCTCCTCCTGACATTGAGCATGTTGCAATATACAGTAATTCCCCCTTATCCACGGCAGATTCATTCTAAGACCCCCAGTGGCTGCCTGAAACCATGGATAGTACTGAATCCTATATATACTATGCTTTTTCCTATCCTAACAACACATGTACAGCGTGGACCCTAGAAAAAGGGGGGATTCTCATCCTGGGAAGGACCAGCAGGATGACATGCGATTTCACCACAATACTCAGAATGGCATGCAATTTACAATTTCGGAATTATTTCTGGAATGTTCCATTTAACACTTTCAGATCATGGTTAACTGCACGTAAATGAAACCATGGATCATGAAACTGTGGCTGTGGGGAGTGGGGTGCTGTATGTCAGTTTCAGGGGGAATGGAGGACTTTCTGAGGACTGGTGAGCCTGAAGCACCCATTCTCTTGCTAAGATGGAAATCTATGACAGACTTCATTCACCCTCAAGATTCCATGTTGGTCTTCCAGAAACTGAAGTTGTACACACGTGGAAGAAAAAAAAAAGGCTCATTAGACCTAATCTTCCTTCTGTTTATGGGAGACCAAGCAGGAAGTCTAAGCAGGTAGATCACCTCTCCATGGTTGGAAATCAAAGGTCCTGGTCTCAGCTCACATTGAAAACAGGAATAAGGCAGGAAACACAACCTAACGAGTCTACTACTTCCCTGAACATACTTAAAATTTGATAATACTCCCAGGTCCTAAGGATCTGAGCAAAGTTGGGATCTGTTTGGGAGGACAAGCAATTTTCCACATTAAAAACAGCCAGGGTGAACCAAGAGACAGTATTCCCAAAAGACTCTTTATAAAGGATGCTGTTTATCTGAACTATGGTGGGGAAAAGGCAGGATGAAGAAGAAAAAACTGTTACATTGGCACAGGTTAAATTTTTCTTATCTTTTACTCTTCCCTTCTTAAAGAAAGAAAAAATTCCATGTTAGACGTTAATGTGAGTTTTAGAACTTCCCAAAGTTGGAGTTAAAATTATTAGTCAATTTTATTACAGTGTAAATTCAAAAATCATAAGTTTTCACAAACCATTAATTTATAAATAATCATATACATATATAAAACTAAATATTTTACATAAAATTCATTTTTTCTTGTTCTTTATTAAGTTCAGTTCAGTTCAGTCGCTCAGTCGTGTCCGACTCTTTGTGACCCCATGAATTGCAGCATGCCAGGCCTCCCTGTCCATCATCATCTCCCAGAGGTCACTCAGACTCACGTCCATCGAGTCTGTGATGCCATCCAGCCATCTCATCCTGGGTCGTCCCCTTCTCCTCCTGCCCTCAATCCCTCCCGGCATCAGAGTCTTTTCCAATGAGTCAACTCTTCGCATGAGGTGGCCAAAGTACTGGAGTTTCAGCTTTAGCATCATTCCTTCCAAAGAAATCCCAGGGCTGATCTCCTTCAGAATGGACTGGTTGGATCTCCTTGCAGTCCAAGGGACTCTCAAGAGTCTCCTCCAACACCACAGTTCAAAAGCATCAATTCTTCGGCACTCTGTCTTCTTCACAGTCCAACTCTCACATCCATACATGACCACAGGAAAAACCATAGCCTTGACTAGACGGACCTTAGTCGGCAAAGTAATGTCTCTGCTTTTGAATATGCTATCTAGGTTGGTCATAACTTTCCTTCCAAGGAGTAAGCATCTTTTAATTTCATGGCTGCAGTCACCATCTGCAGTGATTTTGGAGCCCAGAAAAATAAAGTCTGACACTGTTTCTACTGTTTCCCCATCTATTTCCCACGAAGTGATGGGACCAGATGCCATGATCTTCGTTTTCTGAATGGTGAGCTTTAAGCCAAGTTTTTCGCTCTCCTCTTTCACTTTCATCGAGAGGCTTTTTAACTCCTCTTCACTTTCTGCCATAAGGGTGGTGTCATCTGCATATCTGAGGTTATTGATATTTCTCCTGGCAATCTTGATTCCAGCTTGTGTTTCTTCCAGTCCAGCGTTTCTCATGATGTACTCTGCATATAAGTTAAATAAGCAGGGTGACAATATACAGCCTTGACATACTCCTTTTCCTATTTGGAATCAGTCTGTTGTTCCATGTCCAGTTCTAACTGTTGCTTCCTGACCTGCATACAGATTTCTCAAGAGGCAGGTTAAGTGGTCTGGTATTCCCATCTCGCAGTTTCTTGTGATCCACACAGTCAAAGGCTTTGGCATAGTCAATAAAGCAGAAATAGATGTTTTTCTGGAACTCTCTTGCTTTTTCCATGATCCAGAGTTAACTAATATATTGAACATATTAAATTTCACTAAAGAATATAACCTCATTCTTCTAAACTCTTTCAACTGTGTGTTAAAATGTATTTAATTTTTAAGCATTTTAAATGTCTGACTTGAAAAATCTTTCAAATCTCATATCCTGTAATGCTAAACATTGCCTCATATAAGATGAATTTTATTTCCTTAAACACTTAAATATGGTTTATAAACTTAATGTCTCCTATACTTGCAACTTTAAATTGCACATCTGAAAATTCATTTACATTTCAAATCTAAGTAACAAGGCTGTTCTTTCAGATGATCTCACATATCAGATTCTCATAAAAATTAGACACTGGCACAATTCGTATAATTTAGCAGAAAATAAATGGTGTCAGGGGCTGATCATTGTTGTACTTAATTTGAAACATTCCCATCTTATATTGGGTTAATGCGAAGCAAAGCCTGAGATGGGGATCCTTGTGGCAGCACTTTGTTGACGACCTGACTCCCAGAGACAGCCATTAGTTGTGAAGGAAGCAGGACAAGGAAGGGAGAGCTGCTGAGCAGACGTGGGTTCAGCTGAAGTCTAGCCTCAGTCAGATCCTACAGAGCCACACTGCCCAGCCTGGGAGTCACCAGCCTTATGCAGCCAGTGAGCGTCTGAAATGTAGTCAAACCGCAGTGCTCCGCAGATGTAAAATACACACCGGAAATCAAAGTCTTGAACGAACAAAACATTGTCCATTGTCCAGAGCTCATTAATTTTTTACAAACGTTGCATACTGCAATGATGAAATTTTGGATGTTTGGGGATAAATATATATTATTAATTCCATTTCACCTGTCTTTCTCTTATGCATCCCCTAGAAATTTTAAAATACAATTTTGATTAGACAGTACTGCTAGAGTAGGAAAAATACAAAACATTCCTAAGCAGTGGCCTTAGGGATGGACTTTTGTACCTTTTATCAGTTAATCAACTACTGGGGGCTGCCTCTGAGGGGAGAAAGTAAACTTGTAGGTTTTTCTAAGCAAGCCAGCTTACCCATCCCTGCAGAGCCACCCAAGGCCAAGGGCAAATCTCAGGAGAAGGGGTCAGCTGTGGGGAGCCAGCAGCCGTTGCTCCTCGAAGCTGGAGGAGGGCAGCACCACCCTGCCATGTTATGGAGTCATTGCTCACACTGGGGCTCAGGGTCACTCTCCGGTGACTGAAGCTGCTGGGGGCAGATGCCAGCGCACGCAGTCACTTACACTGCCCAGACTCCAGACAACATGGGATCCGAGCACTTCAGGACACATACGCACAGACTGGTTCCGTCACCCCATTGCTATGGTAATAGGGGACCCCGAGAGCTCACAAGTCACCTAACATTGATTTCATATCGCCATCTCCTAATTTCTTCCCAGTTGGAATTTGGGTGGACAGACTCTTCTACATGGCTTACAACAAATTTCCTTCACCACTTGAGTAGATTCAAGCAATCTCTTTATTGCCTAGTGGGCTCTGAATTGTTTTCCTCTTATTATTTCATTCATATTCCATAAGATGAATTCCATTCACACTTAAGCCTAGGTAAAGAAAAGCTTGCTTGGGAGAGTAAGGAACTTCCTCAGAGGTCCGTTTGCTTGAAGGGGGAAAAAAATGACATATCTCAGGTGGGATGAAGAGACAGGCTACTAAACAGTCTTTAACAACATACATTTTTTATTTGCACAGATCTGAGAACTGGCAATCTTTGTTGCCAACTGCAAAGCCTGTTTCCCAAGATCCAACAACTAGTGAGGGTTAGGGACAGGTTCAAGCCCCGAGCCCTCTAGCTCCAGAGTCTATGCTCTTAACTGCTTCCCTGAACTTCCTTTTTAAGCAAAACAGTATGATGTCTAGGAATTTTGAGACAATATGCCAGTTTCCAGAATTCACTGTTGATGCGGTGTCTCCTCCCCTGAGATAAAAAGTGAAAGTGAAGTGGCTCAGTGACTCTTTGAGACCCCGTGGACTGTAGCCTACCAGGCCCCTCTGTCCATGGGATTTTCCAGGCAATAGTCCTGGAGTGGATTGCCATTTCCTTCTCCAGGGGATCTTCCCAACCCCGGGCTTGAACCTGGGTCTCCCGCATTGTAGACAGACGCTTTACCATCTGAGCCACCAGATAAGTCCCCTGAGATAAGGCCCCTGCAATTGACAAAAACTGACATTGTTAGGTGATTTGAGCTCATCCCTGCTATTGGTTTGAAAACATTATTATGTATCAGAGCTCAAAGATTTTCCCAACTGAGGACTTCTATCCAAGAAGTTGGGAGTAAGTGTCAAAATGGACTCTGCACCTTCTGTCCAAGAAACCCATCACCTCAAGGTCCAAGAGATCTAGCTACACCCAGGCTGGAGGGCGCAGTGGTTACTGTCTGGTGTCAGACTAAACGGTTTCAAATCCTTCCCTCACCACTTAGTTGCTGTGTGACCTCGGGCAAGTCTCTTAACGTCTCTGAGACCCTGCAGTTTCCTCTGTGTTTGAAATGCAGACATAGCCCAATACGTCCTTAGCGCCATGGTGGGTATTCAGTGCCACACTGTGGAAGCCCCTGTGACAGGCAGAGATGTAAAAGTGCTCACAAAAAGTTGCTGGGGCAAGGTGGGGGAGGGGAGTTGTTTTCCTTCTTCACCTAAGTTTCCTTTGCATAGAAGGCTCCCTACTGGGATCTTCAAGTATCTCCCTCCCTCCCTTCCCTTAGGTCTTCCCTCAAATGTCATTTCTCGCTTCTCATTTAATGCAAACTTTCTCCCCTACTCTGCTCTCACCTCTGTTTCATTTCTTTCTCTGTTTTACTGAGGCATAGTTGATTTACAATATTGTAGAAGTTTCAGGTGTACAACAGAATGATTCACGGGTTTTAAAGGTTATACTCTATAGTTATAAAATATTGGCTACATTCCATGTGCTGTACAATATATCCTTAGAGCTTATCATTTTGTACACAGTAGCTTGTACTACAGTCTTTTCCATCACTGTAAACCCATAATCATGAAATGACTGGGATAATTGGATTTTTAGTATAAGATGGTGAGAAATCCAAGCTTTCAGGCAAAACTTGCATAGGACCAACGTAGAAACAGTCAAGCAGATGAGGAAACAACAGATATATGAGTAATACTTTTTCATACATTTTATCACAAAGTCTTCAAAAGTCTCAAAACATGTCCTTTTCTGATGAGTTTATTTGTGTTTTTTAGGAGAGATAAAAAATCCCGGTAAGAACATTCCCAAATCTCTGATGACTGGCATTCCCATGGTGGCTGTGGTTTACTTCCTGGCTAACGTATCCTACCTGGCAGTTTTGACTCCCAAGGAAATCGTCTCTGCAGGTATGAATGTATCTAGGCAAAGAGGAAATAGTCACTACTGTCTTTTCTGAATAAATAAGGACTCCTATATACTACTGATTTGTTCAGTACACCTGTAAGAGTACAAATGTAATGGGTTCCTGCTTTGGTTTTTATAAGGAAAGGAAAAATAAATAATCATCTAAAAATCTATAAAAGATGAGTACATGCTAAAAGACCAAAATCAAAAGGTAGAAAACTGTGAAACAGAAAGAACTGGAAAGAGAAAGAGGAGAAGGAGAGAAAGAAGAGAAGGAGGGACACAGAGGAGAGAGAGGAAAGAGAAACAGGAGCCAGCAAGGCGAGAGGGCGAAGAAGCAACACTGTTAGGAGACGCTCCACTCTTTAGGGCGCACCCAGATAACCACCCTCAGAACAGTCATTTGGAACAGGCAGTATCGTCTTCTTTTTTTCAGATGAGGAAACGGCAGTGCCTGGGAGTTAAGTAATGAACAAACTTAATACGATTCAAAAGTAGGTTCCAGTCATGCTCTTCTCATGATAAAAGAGTACTTCTTGCCCAGGTTATTGCCTGCAATGGGTTGTGAATCTGGACAGCAGGTTACAAGATCTGACCTTCAAAAAATATATTCTTCCCAATTCTACCAAGTATGGTGCTCAAAGCTGCCCAGCTCATAATTGAAAAAGACAAACTCAAATCCATGTTAACTCCAAAACCTATGTTCTCAATCACCATGCTAAAGTATGGAAGTATAAGCAAATGAAATCAAAACAAAGCAAGCAATCATATGAATACATATTAATATACATATACATCAGGTGATAAATTTTATTAATGCATATTATTTTATAACATACACACACTGACATGACTAAATGGAAATATAATAAAAAGATAATAGTAAATGGTGTCATCTGAATGGTAAGATTATAAGAAATTTTTATTTTTTTATACTGTTCATATTTTCCACAATTAGCATCTTATACTTATGACCAGAAAAAAATCATTTTTCTAATACCAGGTAATTATATTTCCACAGAATTAACTGATGATTTTTGATGACAACATTGGGTCTTTTCCCCAAAAAAAGTTAAATTATGTTCATTTTACTTTAAAAAGGCAGAGTAGTGTTTGAAATATATTGGAAAAATTCCCCCAAATTTTAATTTTTAAAAAATAGTTATTCCTGAAAGCAGTTTGGTTATCTAGAAAATTCACTTACTGAGAGTGACTAGCTCTTCAAATATTCTGGATAAAGGCCAAATAACACATCAAAAAAAAATGCAGGCTACAAAAACGCTGTACATACAGACAGGCACAGGGGCTTATGACCACGTGCGGTGTGTGTGGTCATGGAGGGGCTGATGATGTCACTCCAGTGACCTGAATCCCCTGCCCTGGGTGTGACCTCGAGGCAGAGGTCACAAAGGATCAGTCTGCTGTCATCTAAAGCCAGACGCGTTGAAATTCATTAAAAAAAAAACAAAAGCTCTACATGGCTCAAAAACACCAAAAGATGTATTTCTGCATCTTCTCTGAAACTAGGCTAAAAATGGTGTGTTGATTCTAAAAGAAAAAGAGAAATTCAAATTTTTCAAAGTAAACAAAAACGTGCTCCTTGCCACAATTTGGTCTCACAGAAATACAGTAACACTCTGAAGAAGAATTCTTTTAACTAGTAAACTGAAGGGGAGAGTTATAATTTGCCTTTCACCCCACTTCAAGCCAAGCTGCCAGTTCTGTGGAGACCCAGCTCACTCACATCTCTCCGGGTTTTCTTCCCTCCTCTTTCCCACCCCCAGTGCCCAGGCCCCCATTTTCCTCACTCCATTCGCAGCAACAACCTCCAAATTTACACCCTTATCTCTAACTTTCTTCTTCTATCCAGCCTCCACTCAATCTCAAGAAATAATTCTCTGAGGGGCTTCCCTCGTGGCTCAGACAGGGCAGAACCTGCCCGCAGCGCAGGAGACCTGGGGTCAGTCCTGGGCTGGGAAGATCCCCCGGAGAAGGGAATGGCTACCCACTCCGGTACCCTCGCCTGCAGAATCCCACGGAGAGAGGAGCCTGGAGGGCTGCAGTCCGTGGGCTCGCAAAGAGCGGGGCTCTATGAAACGCAAGTATAATCCTGTCACCTCCCTGCTTAAGTGTTCTACCCTCTGTCTCCTGACGTCTCCTCGTAAGCGCACTCTCACCCCGTCATCACCTTCCTTCAGACCAAGTATCAGCTCCTAAGCTGACCATGGCAGGTTCTCCAAGATCTAACTGAAGCCTGACTTTCCATCCTCATCTCCTGCCTCTGTGCACACATCCGCCCTCGCCACACAACAGCCTTTCCAAACAGCGCACTGCTTCCAGAACAGATACGCTCTGCCTCCCGCGGTGTCACGGCACCCGCCTCCGCCTGACTGAGATGCCTGCCTCCTGCCTGCTGTCCCACTGATGAGCTTGATTCGAAGCTCAATACACTTGGCCTTCCCTGGTGGCTCAGCTGGTAAAGAATCCGCCTGCAGGAGACCTGGATTCGATCCCTGGGTTGGGAAGATCCCTTGGAGAAGGGAATGGCTACCCACTCCAGGATTCTTGCCTAAAGAATCTCACGGACAGAGGAGCCTGGCCAGCTACCATCCATGGGGTCACAGAGTCAGACACAACTGAGTGACTAACACTCACTTTACTTTCACTTCAATACACTTTGAGCCCTGAAAAGTACTGAAAAGTGCTTCCCAAATCTTATGCACAAGCTAGTCTTAGAAAGTTTGAAATGAAGGGCAAACTACCCCTTCCAGTGCATTCTACTGGCTAAAATAGACCGCAAGGTCAAACTGTATTCAAGAATAAGTAAAGAGACTCCCTTTCTTAGAATAAGCTCCAAGATTTATTACAAACTGTATGGATGCAGGAGGAAGTGAAGAATTATGGCTATAGTTTCAATCAAAATCAAAACTGACCATTTTGAAATTTTTCAAAAATTTTTGTAGATGCTGTTGCTCTCACCTGGACGGACAAAATAATGCCTTCTATGCAATGGGCCATTTCTTTTGGAATTTCAACTTCAGTATTTAGCTCCATGTGCTGCACAGTGCTTTCAGCATCAAGGATGATCTACACAGCAAGCCAAGAAGGACAGCTGCCTTTGATCTTCTCAATGCTCAATAACCACTCCTGTCCAACCATGGCTGTGACCCAGATAATCATCTTAACTTCCATTGTTATAATCACCTCAGATTTAATCAATTTAATAAGATATTCAGGACTAGCATTATGGTTTTTAAGAGGGCTACATATGATAGGTTTACTTAAACTAAGGTACCAGGAACCCAACCTACCTAGACCTTACAAGGTAAATCAAGTCTAAAAACTTAATATTAAATTTCTATTCTCTTTTTAGAAGTATAATTTTTATTCTACTTTGTTACTGTTACTCACTCAGTCGTGTCTGACTTTTTGCAACCACATGGATTGCAGCCTGCCAGGCTCCTCTGTCCATGGGATTTCCCAAGCAAGAATACTGGAGTGGGTTGCCATTTCCTTCTCCAGGGGATCTTCCCAACCCAGGAATCGAACCCAGGTCTTCAGCAGTGCATGTGGATTCTTTACCATCTGAGGGACCAGGGAAGCATTTTTTATTCTATATGGGATGCTTCTAACCAATCATGAGTCAAACTTTGAAACATCTAAACCAGACCTCCATTTCCCAGCTTACTAATGTGTAATTAACTGACTCATTGGAAAAGACACTGATGCTGGGAAAGATTGAAAGCGAGAGGAGAAGGGGATGACAGAGGATGAAATGGATGGCTGGCATCACCGACTCAATGGACATGAGTTTGAGTAAACTCCAGGAGTTGGTTATGGACAGGGAGGCTTGGCATGCTGCGGTTCATGGGGTCACAAAGAGTTGGACATGACTGAGCGACTGAGCTGAACTGAATGTGTAATTGGCGTATGGGGTGCGATTGGTTTGATTTTTCTAGAGTATAATGTCGAAACTGATTCTCTGTGAGGAAGATAAATGTTATCCTTTTCATCATCTTTCAGGAGTTATGCAATAACACTTTTGGGGGAAGAATCCTGGCCCTGTTCAAGAGCATCCCCTCAGTCCATGATCCAATGTCAACCCTTGTCGACCCACGACCCACGACATGGCATTCTCTTCTTGAGTATGTCCTTGAAGGGTCTTCATTTTATCCAACAAGATGGTAATCTAAGCCTCAGTTTAGTTGATTCTAAAAATTTAGAACCTGAACTTAACTAACAAAATGGAACCACCATCCTCTAGGTAATGTCAACAAGGCTACTGTAGGTTCCTAAAGTGTCTTTGTGCAAAAAGTAATAAAGCACCCCTGCTTCTAGGCAGACACAGCTCCATGCCCAGACACAGAGTCTGGAGAGTACAGCACGAGCTAGAATCAGCTCCCTGTTGCCCACTCAGAAGGGTACACCTGGATGAGTAATGAACTACCTAAGAAACCATATGGTTCCCAGGTGGCACAGTGGTAAAGAATCTGCCTGCCAATGCAGCAGACGTGGGTTCAGGGAGATCCCTTGAAGTAGGAAATGGCTACTCACTTCAGTATTCTTGGCTGGAGAATTCCACAGACAGAGAAGCCTGGCTGGTCACAAAGAGCTGGACACGACTGAGCGACTAAGCATGCATGCAAGCAACCATATGCGAAAGAAACAAAATCAAATTCTCATTTGAAAAAAAAAGACCATTCTGACAATAGTGTAGGGAGTGTATTAGAAGGAGGCGTGAGCATGACCCGCTCAGGTCAAACAACTGGCATAGATTTTCTTAGTTTTCCTCCACTTAACTTCAGGAAAATCATGAAGCTCAGAGACTAGGTAAAATTACCCTAGTGGAAAGGATCAGGGATGGGGTTTAAACCACACATTGTAATTTCAGAAACCAAAATTTTGTTATATTTACTGAAAAGATAATGATAAAATCTGTATTCTATAAAAGATCCACTGAGGAAACTTTCTCTGATTTTAGCATCAGGAATACTTGAACCTCTTCTAAACAATGGTTTAGCCCATGCCTTTTGGTGGCTTGCTTCCAGAATCTATATGGGGCTACGTGGCATGCATTTTGTGAGCCAAATTCATTCCTTACCCATATTTATTTCCCTCATTTCTCTCTCTTATTTTCATTTATTTTGCCTTGGTATAAAATAAGCCATACCTTGCTATAATGTAAATCCTAAAAGGTACCAAACAGTCTCTGTAATATTTTGTTTTGTTTTGTTTCTTGACTGTGATGGGTCTTCATTGCAGTGCATGGGCTTTCTCTAGTTGCCACGTTACGGCTTACATCCCCTGGCATGTGGGATCTTAATTCCCTGACCAGTGACCAAACCCTCATGCCTTGCATTGGAAAGTGGATTCTTAACCACTGGACTGCCAGAGAGGTCCCCAAGTAGTCTTTGTTTTAATTGTGTTATAATTATAATCCAGTGGTCAATATGGTTAATATACTTCCTGGTTGTAGAGATTGTGTGGAAAATAAAATGATAGTCCCTTATTTCATGCCACTGACTGTAAAACCACTTAAGTATGTTTACTGAAATCTGAATCCCCAGACTCACCCTAGGGGTTCTAACTTACTAGATCTTAGTCAGACCTTAGGAATCTGTGTATTTATCAATTATCTTAGGGATTCTTATGCAGAGAGGTTGGCTGATTCTATTTTAAGAAACACTAGTTTAGACAATCTTGACTTTCTTCCTCCCCAAAATAGATCCCTCTTAGCCACGCTTCATGGTGAAAAGAGTGAACAATATCTTGGATTTTAGTCATCCATTTATTCAACAAATATGCAGTGACTACCTGCTGTGTTTCAGTTACTTTACTAGGCAGTTCAGAAAAATAAAGATGAATCTTTTCATTAAGAATCTTCTTAGTCCCATAGAAGAGTAAGAAGTGTATACAAATTATTTTTATAAGGTTAATTAAGATGTTATTTTCTTGAGCACATTCTACTGAAGTACACTGTATGCAATTCTGACAAAGACTTTAGAAGACCAGAAAAAAACTCATTTTGCAAATGGGTCTAAGAGGAACCTTTTTAAAAAAAAACTCAGACTTTAAATGGTGTGTGTGTTTAGTCACTCAGTCGTGTCTGACTCTACAACCTCATGGACTGTAGCTCACCAGCCTCCTCTGTCCAAGGGATATTTGAGGCAAGAATACTGGAGTGAGTTGCCATTTCCTTCTCCACACAAAACACACATATTTCACTAATATTTGATTGAAAACCCCTGAACATATTTATCCCTTAGCACCTGCTGACCCACCACGTCCTTCCTTCAGGGGTTGGGGGGGGGGCGTGGGGCCCTGAGGATCTCACTATGCAGTGTTTGGTGTCTCCTTGGGGAGACCACCAAAGAGACTTGGGTAGCCACCTGCCGGCTGTTCTCTGCAAATGGGTCTGAAGATCAGATTAAGTAGGTAGACCAGTTACACTGCTAGATTCTGGCACTGAACTCCATGGAAAAGAACCTTCTTTATCCATTTTGAATATCTCTGGAGAAGGAAATGGAACCCACGCCAGTATTCTTGCCTGGGAAATGTCATAATGGACAGAGGGGCTATAGCCCCATGAGGTTACAAAGAGTCAAACACAACTTAGCAACTAAACACCAATAACAATAATCCATAGCACAGCACATGCCATTTAGAATTTCAGTGACTACTTCGCAAAAGAATGAGCAGTTAAAATACCAGAGGTTACATTTCTAACCATACTTTTCTGAGTCCAGCGTTCCTGCTATTTCTATAACTTGACGCTGCGCTAAGAAAGACTGGCACACACCCCATTAAAGAAGCAGTTATGTTACAGTTATGACATGACTGGGTTTCCATATTCCCAAAAGTAGAAGTGCTTCAATGACTAATACTAGGATGACACAGCTAATTTTTATCTATGATGATGATGCTTAAATGTGTTTTTTCTATGCTCGAAAATAAAGCACTAATCTTAGTAAATAAATGACAATATCTGATGGCTAGAGCAGGCATTCTTGATAAGTATAAAATGAATAAAATTAAATAGTTTTACTTTTTTCCATTCAGTCTGCCTTTGATTTACATTTTATAATGTAATACTGATACTCTGCCTCTAAATATATTTGAAAATATATTTGTAGTTTTCTCTCTGGTGTTTGGAAACACTTGCGCCAAAAGAAAGAGATCTTTCTCATGTTGTTTATAGAAACTTTTAGACAATGTCATCACTAATCTTAACTTTTTTTTTAACTTTCAGGTGCCTTTGCCATTTATATTTGGATCCATAACTATATCTTTGTTTCTGATTTTGACGCCATTGATTAAAACTCCTAAAATGGAGCATGTTTATGGGCTTATCTTTATAATCAGTGGACTCTTGTGTTACTGGATTCATGTTCATCTTAATCAACATTCTGTGTATTTTGTCAAAGTCACCTGTTATTTACAATTACTGTTTAATGTTTCACCACCTGAAGACCACATTTCAACAGAAAAACGTGATCTTAAAGAAATCTTCTTGTAAATAAGAAATTTTGTAATGTAAAATTTTTAGTGAATGAATACATTTTTAAAGGTAAATTCTGTTTTAAACTATGCACTCATAAACACAGAGCCTTCTACCTCCTGCCCAGTTCCCAGCTACACATATCAGATTTACCTCCCACTCACTTATGTACTCAGATTCTTTACAGTTCAAATTATTTTCCTTGTAATTGAAGCTTTAGCTCCCTAGTGTCCAATAGGTTTCTCACTACTTATTTTCCTGGTCAGAAATTTTAAATGAATGCATGCACACACAAACACACCCAAAGTTAAAAGGGCATACTATGATTCAATCACTTAATTACTGCCTATTTCCATGTGTAGAAAATATTATAATGCTGTATGCCTGAAATATTATCATATTGTATACCTGAAACTAATAAAATGTTGTATGTCAATTATATATCAATAAAATAAATAAACAAATAAGCAAGCAAAATAAAAACAAAACAAAGAATCATTGCCAGAAAGAGAAGTTCGTTGGTGAGCAGTGCTTAGTGTCTAGCAGCCAGTTATTATCTATTGAATGAATGCAAGGTGTATCTGCAAAAATAACAGAAAATATTATAAATCTGAAATTTATATTAATAAATATTATTGCTTCCAATCACTGGTCTAAACTCTTCACGGTGATACCAATTAAAAGAAAATATTTTAATTTTAGGCCTCTGGTGTTTAGCCTTTGTAAAGCAGGAAGCGCTAAATCATGGCCCTCAAAAATATGTCCATGTGAATTAAGTTCATAACTAGTAAGAGAAGTTTGTCAAAATGTTTCCCAAATTCTGTGGGATCCAAAAGTCAATGCATTAAGTGGCGTTGAAAGGGGAAGAAAAGACCATAACAACACTAAAGCTTCTCAAGTCCAATAATACTGAATTGACTGTGACTATCTTTTTTACCGTGGCTCAGACTGTAGAGCGTCTGCCTGCAATGGGGGAGACCCGGGTTCGATCCCTGGGTCGGGAAGATCCCCTGGAGAAGGAAATGGCAACCCACTCCAGTACTATTGCCTGGAAAATCCCGTAGACAGAGGAGCCTGGTGGGCTATAGTCCATGGGGTCGCAAAGAGTCGGACACGACTGAGCGACTTCACTTTCACTTTATCTTATTCTGTTTCTAGTGTAAACAAAAATAAAACATTTTTTTTTTAAATGGGGACAGTGACATGAAAACTTGTTAAAGACTTTGAAATTGGGATGAGGGGAGGATTACTGGATATCCGGTAAAGTACACCTTTCTGAGTTACTTGCACCTTTTATTGTCTTTAAGCTATTTTTAAACATTGTTAAGTTGCAGAATGGGCGTCCAGATGGCTCAGTGGTAAACAGTCAGCCTGCCAATGCCTGCAGCCTGTGCTAGCACACACAAGCCTTACTGGGGCAATACTGTGCTTTGCAAGACACTTTCCAGAGGCCACAGCAAGTCACCATTCAGGCAGATGGGAAAGTAAGAAAATTCCTGGGAGGAAGAAGAATCTGACAGGGGGCTTGCCTGTCTAGAAGGTGTCACTCACCAGCACAGCAGGCAGTCTCTGAGTCAAAGAGCCCCCACGGGCAGCAGTGATGGGGAGTCTTTATTGCGCTGAGCTTATCTTCAGTCCAGTTCAGTTCAGTCGCTCAGTTTTGTCCGACTCTTCGCAACCCCATGAATTGCAGCACATCAGGCCTCCCTGTCCATCACCAACTCCCGGAGTTCACTCAAACTCACGTCCATCGTCCATCGAGTCAGTGATGCCATCCAGCCATCTCATCCTCTGTCGCCCCCTTCTCCTCCTGCCCCCAATCCCTCCCAGCATCAGAGTCTTTTCCAATGAGTCAACTCTTTGCATGAGTTGGCCAAAGTACTGGAGTTTCAGCTTTAGCATCACTCCTTCCAAAGAACAGCCAGGACTGATCTCCTTCAGAATGGACTGGTTGGATCTCCAAGGGACTCTCAAGAGTCTTCTCCAACACTTGTGGCTAACAGATGAGCTGTGCAGTTTCAAGGGGCATGCAAAGCAGGCACGTTCTAAATGGTTAAACATATCATTTATTGGGCTATGTGTTAAGCAATCGAATGTTTAAAAACTTGAGTTTGCTGCCTGCTGGCTTTAGGGCTCATGGGTCTCAGCCTGCTGTGAGGAACCAAACAACCTAGAATCCAATATGCAAGGGTCACCTTTGGCTCCTTCATATGACATGGGTGAAATGGACAAAACATCAGTATACCTTAATTTCTCTGTGGCTGATCCTGCCACCAAATTAGGGCAGGAATAAATGTTTGAATTAATGAATAAATACACATTGGCTAAATTAACACATATATATTAGGGGAAGAGTAGTAGCCCTATATAAATTTAATACTAGACTCGTTTGCATATATCCTCAGGGCCAATAAAGATATTCTAATTAATCCTAACTGTATGGCACCCCACTCCAGTACTCTTGCCTGGAAAATCCCATGGACAGAGGAGCCTGGTAGGCTGCAGTCCATGGGGTCGCTACTAGTTGGACACAACTGAGAGACTTCACATTCACTTTTCACTTTCATGCATTGGAGAAGGAAATGGCAACCCACTCCAGTGTTCTTGCCTGGAGAATCCCAGGGACGGGGGAGCCTGGTGGGCTGCCGTCTATGGGGTCGCACAGAGTCGGACACGACTGAAGCGACTTAGCAGCAGTAGAGTAATTATCTCTAATATGTGAGAAAATCAGTGGGTATATCACATATATTATCTCATTCAATACTATGGAGATGATCCTACAATATATTAAAGTGTTATCCTCATTTCATGGATGATGAAATGTGGATTCTTAAAAAACACACACACACAAATTGCTGAAAACCATGCTGCAGGTAAATAGCAGAGTGGAATTCAAACCTCTGCTGACTTGAATGCAAAGCTTACATTCTTTCCTTTAAACTACAACTTCTTCCCTAGATACTCATCTACAAAGGACTATTTCAGAGTTAAATAATATCATTGCTATACCTCCGGAGCAGACGTCTCCACTCAGAACTTTTGAAACTTCCTTTCTTAATTACCCGTGACTAACTTTTTCAGTGGCCTAAGTCATTTAAAAAATAATAATAATTAACATGAAAAACATTTTAACTCTGGCCTTCAAAGAGGTCACAATATCCTATAACAATTCGCAAGTCAATCATTTTTCAAACCAACTCAGTCAGTCAGTTCAGTCACTCAGTCATGTCCAATTCTTTGCAACCCCATGAACTGCAGCACGCCAGGCCTCCCTGTGCATCACCAACTCCCGAAGTTCACCCAAATCCATGTCCACTGAGTCATTGATGCCATCCTACCATCTTATCCTTTGTCGTCCCTTTCTTCTCTTGCCCTCAACTTTCCCAGCATCAGGGTCTTTTCAAATGAGTCAGCTCTTTGCATCAGGTGGCCAAAATATTGGAGTTTCAGCTTCAGCATCAGTCCTTCCCATCAACACCCAGGACTGATCTTCTTTAGGGTGGACTGGTTGGATCCCCTTGCAGTGGGGACTCTCAAGAGTCTTCTCCAACACCACAGTTCAAAAGCATCAATTCTTCAGCACTCAGCTTTCTTCACAGTCCAACTCTCACATCCATACATGACTACTGGAAAAACCATAGCCTTGACTAGACGGACATTTGTTGGCAAAGTAACGTCTCTCCTTTTGAATATGCTATCTAGGTTGGTCATAACTTTCCTTCCAAGGAGTAAGCGTCTTTTAATTTCATGGCCACAATCACCATCTGCAGTGATTTTGGAGCCCAGAAAAATAAAGTCAGCCACTGTTTCCCCATTATTTGCCA
Source organism: Oryx dammah (assembly GCF_014754425.2). Classification (NCBI taxonomy): domain Eukaryota; kingdom Metazoa; phylum Chordata; class Mammalia; order Artiodactyla; family Bovidae; genus Oryx; species Oryx dammah. The sequence continues at coordinate 89,003,787 of NW_024070203.1, read as the reverse complement.
TGAAGTGAGGTTTAGTAATAAAATGCTTGCGGAAGGATGAGATAATGAAATTAAGGGAATGTCGCTGTTTGGGGTGCCTTCCAGGAATATGAAAGGAAAATGTAAAAACACAGTAATTCACACAAAATTTTAAAATTATTTTTCAGGATTTGAAAAAAGGAGGGGGGTGCAGAAGGTAAAAGCATGCAACTCCTGAAGGCAATAGGATTCCTCCTTGGAAACATTTTAGTGTTGAGTGTAGCAACAGGAGCAGGAACTTTTGTATCTTCCAAAGGTGTATATGCCTCGCTGACTCAGCTCCGTGCTCTATGCCAACCTAGAGGGATGGGCTCGAGGGTGTGAATGGGAGGGAGACTTAAAGGAAGGGGATATACACATACTTGTAATTCACATTGTTGAACAGCAGAAATCATCATAGCATTGTAAAGCAATTAACTCCCATTTAAAAAATTTTTAATGGGGCTTCCCTCCTGGCTCAGTGGTAAAGAATCTGCCTGCCAACGCAGAAGAAACAAGACTGATCCCTGATCTGGGAAGATCCCACATGCCATGTGGGTGTAATGAGGTACAGTAGAGTCTGTGCTCTGGAGCCCGGAATTCAACAAGAGAAGCCACCACAGAGAGAAGTCCACACACCGTGGGGAGGAGTCCACACACCGTGGGGAAGAGTCCACACTCCACGGGGAGGAGTCCACAGTCCGTGGGGAGGAGTCCACACACCGTGGGGAGGAGTCTACACACCATGGGGAGGAGTCCACAATCCTCGGAGAGGAGTTCACACACCGTCGGGAGGAGTCCACACACCATGGGGAGGAGTCCACACACTGTCGGGAGGAGTCCACACTCTTTTGGGAGGAGTCCACACACCACAACTAAAAAGTAGCCAGCACTCACCACAACGAGAGAAAAGCCCAAATAGCAATGAAGACCCAGCACAAAATTAAATAAATTAATTAAAAATAAATAAAATTTAAATTAAATAAATAAAACTATTTTTAAAATTTTTTTAAAAAGAAAGGAAAGCGGAAGAGGAAGGGAAGCAAAACCATTTTTTTCTTTAGTGTACAGATCTCCTATTCCTATGCCTGTGTGTGGGTTCAGTCGCTTCAGTCGTTTCTCTTTGCAGTGCTTCGGATTGTAGCCCGGCAGGCTCCTCTGTCCCTGGGTATTCTTCAGGCAAGAATACTGGAGTGGGTTGCCAGGCCCTCCTCCAGGGGACCTTCCCAATCCAGGACTGAACTCGCATCTACTGTACTGCAGGCAGATTCTTTACCCACTGAACCACCTGGGAGCCCTCTATTCCTATAGGAACATAAAATACCCTTTTATGATAGGTGAAAAGTGAAAGTGAAGTCGCTCAGTCGTGTCCTACTCTTTGAGACCCCATGGACTGTAGCCTACCAGGCTCCTCCATCTGTGGGATTTTCCAGGCAAGAACACTGGAGTGGGTTGCCATTTCCTTCTCCAGGAGATCTTCTCAACCCAGGAATTGAACCCGGCTTTCCTGGTGTCTCAGAGGTTAAAGCGTCTGCCTCAGAGGTTAAAGCGTCTGCCTCCAATGTTGGAGACCTGGGTTCGATCCCTGGGTTGGGAAGACCCCCTTGGAGAAAGAAATGGCAACCCACTCCAGTATTCTTGCCTGGAAAATCCCATGGACAGAGGAGCCTGGTGGGCGACAGTCCACGGTGTCGCAAAAAGTCGGATACCACTGAGCGACTTCACCTCACCTCAGAGGTTAAAGCGTCTGCCTGCAATGCAGGAGACCTGAGTTCGATCCCTGGATCGGGAAGATCCCTTGGAGAAGGAAATGGCAACCCACTCCAGTATTCTTGCCTGGAGAATCCCATGGACGGAGGAGCCTGGGGGGCTACAGTCCATGGGGTTCCAAAGAGTCGGATACGGCTGAGCAACTTCACTTTCACTTTCTCCAGCATTACAGGCAGATGCTTTACCATATGAGTCACCAGGGACATAAACTGCATTAAATCCAGGTTTCCCAAATTGAAAAAAAAAAAAAAAATTAGTGAAGGTAGCTGTCTCCCTGGGTATTTGGGCAGCTTGTGTACTGTGACTTTGATCTCCACTCTCAGCCATACAGAGCTGGGGATGACCTGCCCTAGAAGTGGAACACAGTATTATCCCCTCAAAAGATCTTTTGAATCTTGTTACTTTCCTTGGTCATTGGATCAAACTTTTGTTTAGCCCTTAAGAATGATTGCTCAAACCTTATTACCATCTGCCTATATACTCCAGTTTCTGTGACAGATTCTAGGTGTCCACGGAGCACAGGTAGGGAAGCAGTGAAATGTATAGCAACAGAAGACGGGGAAGAAAATAATTCTGTAAAGTTATTTTATTGTTTCCTCATGTGAGCAAGGTTTCTCACTGATGGTCACCATTAAGAACTTGAAGAGATTACAAGTTTTTGAACTAAAATGGTAAGTGTGTGTGCTTTGTCACTCACTTCTGTCCAATTCTTTGAGACCCTTGGACTGTAGCCCACCAGGCTCCTCAGTCCATGAGATTTCCTAGGCAAGAATACTGCGGTGGGTTGCCATTTCCTTCTTCAGGGGATCTTCCAGATCCAGGGATCAAACCCACATCTCCTGTGTCTCCTGTATTGCAAGCAGATTCTTTGCCTGTTCATTTTCAATATGAACTCACTTTTAGCTTCAAAATTAATTTTTGAAACCATATCAATTCAGTCCAGTTCAGTCGCTCAGCTGTGTCCGACTCTTTGGGACCCCATGGGCTGCAGCACTTTAGGCTTCCTTGTCCATCACCAACTCCCGGAGTTCACCCAAACTCATGTCCATCGAGCCCGTGATGCCATCCAACCATCTCATCCTCTATCGTCCCCTTCTCCTCCCACCTTCAATCTTTCCCAGCATCAGGGTCTTTTCAAATGAGTCATTCTTCTTATCAGGTGGCCAAAGTATTGGAGTTTCAGCTTCAGCATCAGTCTTTCCAATGAATATTCAGGACTGATTTCCTTCAGGATGGACTGGTTGGATCTCCTTGCAGTCCCAGGGACTCTCAAGAGTCTTATCCAATGCCACAATTCAAAAGCATCAACTCTTCAGTGCTCAGCTTTCTTTATAGTCCAACTCATGACTACTAGAAAAACTGTAACTTTGACTAGACAGACCTTCATCAGCAAAGTAATGTCTTTGCTTTTTAATAGGCTGTCTAGGTTGGTCATAATGTTTCTTCTAAGGAGTGTCTTTTAATTTCATGGCTGCAGTCACCATCTGCAGTGATTTTAGAGCCCCCCAAAATAGTCTGTCACTGTTTCTACTGTTTCCCCAACTATTTGCCATGAAGTGATAGGACCAGATGCCACGATCTTAGTTTTCTGAATGTTAAGTTTTAAGCCAGTTTTTTTCACTCCCCTCTTCCACTTTCATCAGGAGTCTCTTTAGTTGAAACCATATGCATTTTAGAATAATTTTGTTCCATAAAAGATTCAGCTGGGACTCTCATAATGGAATTTTATTTGAAGTTATTTAGGGAAAATTGGCACTTTTATACTAATGATTAAAAGTTTCTCTTGACTAAACTTTTTGTGGGAGCAGGAGGAAGCTTTTCTCTAAGCTTCAGTTTCTTACACAAAACTTTGCATACTTCCTGTTAGACTTATTTCACAGCTTACAATTTTAGTTGCTATGTTGATTTAGAAAATCCAAGAAAATTATTTCTTACGCAAATAAAAGAAGTTTATCTCTTATTTTTAAATTCTTAAAACATATTTTTTTCCCAGCATCAGTTCTAGTTCATTTCAAAAGAAAAACAGGAATCCTGAATTTGCTCACGACTTCAATGAAAATATTTCCAATGTTTCATATTAAGTGTGATATTTGCTATAGGTGTTTAGAAAATGCTGTTTAGTTATCTATACCATTGTCTACTCTTCACTTGCTAAGATTTTAATCATGAAAAAAATATTGAATCTACTAAACAACACTTTCTTCCTTAAGATAACTATAGTTTCTTCTTAATAAACTAATGTAGGAAATATTTTGCTCATTTTTGGCTTAATGAGTCTTCCCTCTTTTTTTCTGTTAGTCCAACAGTTTCTCCATTTTATCTTAAAAAAAAAAAAAGAAAAGAAAAGAAAAAGAAACCAACTCTGTTTTGTAGAGTTCCCTACAGTTTATCTAGGCTCTAGCTCTCTTTCTTCAGGAGCCCATAGCCTCTTACTCCCTCTGGTGTACGACCTCTGTACAAACTAATGGCCAGGATGGGAAGGCAGTTCCACAGTCCTTTCCTGTGAGATGCCTCAAGTCTGGGCTTGCTCTCAGCCTAGTAGAATTGTGCCTGGATGCTCAACAAGCCTGTGGTCTTTTTTCTTTTTTTGGTTCTTAGCTCCCCACCCCATTCCTCCCCCAACCCCCCCACCACCCCCCCCCCGCCACTACCCCGCAAAGAATGCCAAAGCCAGCCCCTCTAGCACTCCATCAAAGGCGAGGATGTTCTGGCATGCTCTGTCCATTGTTTGGAGGGGCTAATGTACACAACCAAGTATAAATGGAATTCATGAGTGATGTAGATATTTTCAAGGCCACAAGTTACAAAGGAAACTGATCTTCTGTGCCCATCTCATTGCCCTGATGTTCTGTACTGGGATCTGAAAGGATCATGTCATCATAACATTTTAAAAGCTTTGGGTTTTTGCAAAAAGCTTGTACACACTTTATGTGGTTAAAAAGAAAAATGGCTTTGTATCTTGTCTGAAAAAATTGTCATAAAAATGCCAGTAGAGTCTAACAGAAAAAGACAAATGTAAATTATAGGATGTGTAACACCACCATTACATTTTGGTCTCATAGGTATGCGGTAAAACACAAGAGGATATTTAAAAAGTATCAAGATGAAGAAAAAGTCAACAGCTATAGTTGTCTTACACCCTGCATCCAAATCAGTCAACAACATCTTGGATATTTTTCTTTCTCATCAGTCCCACCCCTAGTGCCTTCATCCAGGTTTTCATTTTTCTCACCTAATTTATGCAACTGTATCTTAATTTATGCACCTGCCACCAATATTTTCCCTCCAATCCAGCCTCCACTCAGTTTCTATACATATTATAAAACACAAATCTAATCCTGTCACCTTCCTACTTAAATATTCCTCCTTCTCATTTTGTTGCATCTTCTCCCAAGCTTACTTTCACCACTGTGCGACCAGCACACCATCATCTCATCATCACCTTTCTTCAGACCAAATATCAACTCCTAAGCTGACCATGGTAGGTTCTCCAAGATCTGATTCAAGCCTAACTTTCTACCTTTCTGTCCTCATCTCTTGCCTTCTGTTGCATGCACACATACACACACACACACACACACATGCCCTCACCACACACCAGCCTTTCTACATAACATTTACAGAATAGATACTATTATCTCTACCTTCCCAACAATACCAATACATCAACCTGACTGCCTATCTCATGCTTGATTACACATTGATAAGATTGCTTCCAAATATATTGCTCATTTTGCAACCACAAATACTTCATAGATATCATGTAAAGCAATTCAAAGGCAGACTGAAGTGCAATTCAAAAATGCAAACTATAGGGACTTCCCTGGTGGTACAGTGGATGGGAATTGGACTGCCAGTGGGGGAAATGTGGATGCAATCCTGGTCCAGGAGGATCCCACAAGCCGTGGAGCATGTACAGCCAAGTGCCACAACTACCAGTGCTTTAGAGCCAGCAAGCTGCAACTTCTGAGCCCACAACCTGCAACTATGGAGCCTGTGTGCTGCAACGACTGAAGCCTGTGCTCCACAACAAGAGAAACCACCACAAGGAGAAGCCCGTGTGAAACCAAGAGGGGCCCCAACTCGCCACAGCTAGAGAAAGCCCATGCACAGCAACCAAGACCTAGCAGAGCCAAAAATAAACAAATAAATAAACGTTCTCTAAAAGGAATTTTTTTTCAACGTTCAGTTCAGTTCAGTCACTCAGTCATGTCCGACTCTTTGCAACCCCATGAATCACAGCACGCCAGGCCTCCCTGCACATCACCAACTCCCGGAGGTCACTCAGACTCACGTCCATCGAGTCCGTGATGCCATCCAGCCATCTCATCCTGGGTCGTCCCCTTCTCCTCCTGCCCCCAATCCCTCCCAGCATCATAGTCTTTTCCAATGAGTCAACTCTTCGCATGAGGTGGCCAAAGTACTGGAGTTTCAGCTTTAGCATCATTCCTTCCAAAGAAATCCCAGGGCTGATCTCCTTCAGAATGGACTAGTTGGATCTCCTTGCAGTCCAAGGGACTCTCAAGAGTCTTCTCCAACATCACAATTCAAAAGCATCAATTCTTCGGCCCTCAGCCTTCTTCACAGTCCAACTCTCACATCCATACATGACCACTGGAAAAACCATAGCCTTGACTAGACGGACCTTAGTCGGCAAAGTAATGTCTCTGCTTTTGAATATACTATCTAGGTTGGTCATAACTTTTCTTCCAAGGAGTGAGCGTCTTTTAATTTCATGGCTGCAGTCACCATCTGCAGTGATTTTGGAGCCCCCCAAAATAAAGTTTGACACTGTTTCCACTGTTTCCCCATCTATTTCCCATGAAGTGATGGGACCGGATGCCATAATCTTCGTTTTCTGAATGTTGAGCTTTAAGCGAACTGTTTTGCTCTCCTCTTTCACTTTCATCAAGAGGCTTTTTAGTTCCTCTTCACTTTCTGCCATAAGGGTGGTGTCAATCTGCATATCTGAGGTTATTGATATTTCTCCCAGCAATCTTGATTCCAGCTTATGTTTCTTCCAGTCCAGCATTTCTCATGATGTACTCTGCATAGAAGTTAAATAAGCAGGGTGACAATATACAGCCTTGATGTACTCCTTTTCCTATTTGGAACCAGTCTGTTGTTCCATGTCCAGTTCTAACTGTTGCTTCCTGACCTGCATACAGATTTCTCAAGAGGCAGGTTAGGTGGTCTGGTATTCCCTTCTCTTTCAGAATTTTCCAGTTTCTTGTGATCCACACAGTCAAAGGCTTTGGCATAGTCAATAAAGCAGAAATAAATGTTTTTCTGGAACTCTCTTGCTTTTTCAATGTAAAATATAAAATAAAATTGCAGTGTCATTGCTGAAAGGGGTTGATTACAGATTATTTAGCATGATTTTTTTTTAAATTTTAGAACTGAGAACTCCTATAGAAACGACTTTACTTTTTGCAGATAGAGAATTAGAAGCAAAACTTCAGGTTTCTAAGCAATAGTGATTTTAACAGCCAAATAATAGAAATATAATTCACCAAGTTATCATTCTGAAAAAAAATCTTTCAGTACTGAGGCAATTCAGATACAATCTACAAGTTTTAAACTTGACTAACTATAATAAATATTTTGATTAATTAATTTAATGAATTATAATGCACTTAATTTTGGAGGAAAGATCTGGTACATTTAAAATCAAAAGATTTATTTCTTATATCAGTTGTTTGTTTAAGGTTAGACTATAATACTTATCACAATTGAAAAAAATCTGTATTTTAATTAACATTCAGTTATTGTATAGTGACTTACCTGTCATCTAATCCTATCTCCTCCATAATTTACTGACCTAAAACAAAACTGTTTGTTTAGCTTCTATTTCCATTATTTGGCAATTTGCACTTGTTCAACTAAGTGCTTCCAGGTTCATGCATGCATCTGTCTGTCCTTAGCTGGGGTGACTTATTTCTGCTCCATGTAGCTTGCTCAAATAGCAGCTAAGGCAGGCTTCCAAGAGATAGAGCAGAAACATGCAAGACATCTTGAGGCCCACCACTACAATTTCAATGAATTCTACTGACCAAAACAAAAAGTCACATATAAACCCAGAATCAAGGAGCTAGTAAAGAGTTCATACCTCCACCTTTTGTTAAAAGGAGCTGCAGACACATAGTAAAGCACATAACTGTAAGAAACAGTGAATTGTGGCTACAAGCTTTAGAATATAATAGGTACATCTATACAGCATGTGACTAATGACAGTTAAGTCTGTAAATATTTTCCATTTTAGATTAGAAAGTTGGGCCTTTGTTTAGATGGCCAATGTTGACACTGTTAATCAATAAACCATCTATAATAAGAATAGGAAAGAGCTTTATTCCAACCAAACTAAGGATTATAGCTCAGTAGGCATAGATTCAAGAAGAACTTAAATAATGTTCTGCTGGGCTGCAAAACAGGGAAAGTCTATATAGGCAAAAACAGCAAAATTATATAAATTGGTTGTCCAGAATTAGGATTGGAGCTGGCAAGAAGTATGGATGCTAATTAAACAAGGATTCGTTGGGATCTGAAATGGTTGCATAGTTACAAGGGGAGATTTGTGACCATAATGTTGCAGCTGGTGGCCACTAGAAGGCAGTGTTTTGAAGACAGCTGGTGGTGTCCTAGAGTTTGACAGAGCATAGAAAATTCAAATTCTCAAAGATGCAGAAATGTGTTTGAAACCACATCCACAATGGCCACTCAGCTCCATTTTGAATGCCTGAATCAGTTAATCCATTTTGATTTTTAAGTGCACTCTCTCATTTAATGGTGAAAGCAGATGTACACTGCATGTTTGACATAACACAGAAGTTCTAGTTAGCATAAAGACAAACGATATAAAAGCCAGAATGACTTCTGCATGACTGAATATGTGAAAATTTCTTCCATCACTAATGAGGAACCACTGAAGATTTTAGTTCAGGACAGTGGCAGGTCCAGGGTTGAGCTATAACTTTTGTCTCCATTTAAAGATATTTCCAGTGGCCTTCCCAGGTGGCAAAGTGGTAAAGAATCCATCTGCCCAAGCAGGAGATGCAAGAGACACTGGTTCAATCCCTGGGTTGGAAAGATCCCCTGGAAAAGGGAACGACACCCCATTTCAGTATTCTTCCCATGGACAGAGAAACTTGGTGGGCTACAGTCCATGGGGTCGCAGAGTTGGACAAAACTGAGGCAGCTAGGCACCCAGATCAACTGAAGTGAACTGAACTTAACTGAATCTCATGGTTATTTTGGCCATACTATGGTTGTCTAGGGCTTCCCAGGTGGCACAGTGGTAAAGAATCTTCCTGCCAATGCAGGAGACATGAGATGCAGGTTTCATGGCTGGGTTGGGAGGATCCCCTGAAGGAGGGCATGGCAGTACACTCCAACATTTTTGCCTGAGAATCCCATGGACAGAGGAGCCTGAAGAGCTATAGTCCATGGGGGTCACAAAGAGTTGGACAAGACTGAGTGACTGAACACAATACAACAAAATTTTTCCCATGCCACATAGAATAACCTAACCAGGAGTGTTCTTTGACCTTATCTGGGCCCTGTTTGCTTACCTGGAATGACACTCTGTACAGAACACACTGTAACCTAGTAAGATCCTGCTCGGGCATCTATTGATGACCTCATTTGAGAAAATTTCCTGACTACCCACAGGAACTGTGCAGTTGGCCGTAAATGCTACTGTGCTGCTCTAAGCAACAGCATTGACGCCTTCATTTCCTCTTCAGTTCAGTTCGGTTCAGTTCAGTTCAGTCGCTCAGTCGTGTCCGACTCTTTGCGACCCCATGAATCGCAGCGCGCCAGGCCTCCCTGTTCATCACCATCTCCCGGAGTTCACTCAGACTCACGTCCATCGAGTCCGTGATGCCATCCAGCCATCTCATCCTCGGTCATCCCCTTCTCCTACTGCCCCCAATCCCTCCCAGCATTTCCTCTAATGAACTGTGAATGCTTCCAGGAAGGAAAATGGGCTTTATCTTATTCCTTATCACAAGGTGAAGTCCCTGGCACAAATAAGGCATTCCACAAATGCCTGCGGAATCAACAGGAAAGTCAATAGTCCCGGGGGCGGGGGGGGGTGTCAACTTATAGATATGGAAGCCTATGCTTTGGCCAAAGAACTGACTCACCGGAAAAGACCCTGATGCTGGGAAAGATTGAAGACTGGAGGAGAAGGGGACGACAGAGGATGAGATGGTTGGATGGCATCACCTACTCGATGAACATGAGTTTGAGTAAACTCGGGGAGTTGGTGATGGACAGGGAGGCCTGGCGTGCTGCAGTCCATGGGGTTGCAAAGAGTTGGACGCGACTGAACTGACTGAACTGACCTGAAAGCCTATACATCTGTAAGAACAAGCTGCTGTGAAATCGCCTTCAGAAGTCAGTCGCCCACAATGCAAAAACCAATACGGAAGAGCCACCCAGGAAAGACCTACTCATTCCCCAACAACCCAAAGCCCGGCAAAAATGCCTCGCTTTACGGCAAGTGCCGAGCATTCGCCATAGATGCCGTAAAAGGGAAGGACGCCCTCTGTGGAGAATCTCCGGCTTCCGGCTTCGCGACGCCGTCCGGGCGGGAAAGGGCCCTCCGTCGGTTGGAGGTGGGGTTTCCGCCCCGCCCCGTCGGGCCGGGGTTCCGCCAACCCGGGAGGCGTGTTCCGGGCTCTCAGGCCCTGCGCTGGGCGCCGGTTACGACCCCGCTCCCCGTCGCCGGTGCCATGGAGGCCCCGGGGGAGACGGAAGTCGAGAATGAGGACGGCGACAGCAACTGCGGGGATTTGTGCTTCATGGACAAAGGCCTGCGGAGGTAAAGGGTGCTCCCGCCGCCGGGAGCGGCCCGCGCAGCCCCGGGCGAGGGGCGTGGGCCTCGGGGAAGAGCGCAGGTGCGGAGGTGCGGAGCGGCTTCTCCGAGGCCGCGCCCGAAGGCGTCTGGCTTCGGCCGCCGCTCCGCGCCACAGCCGCGCTGCTGAGGGGCCAGGCCCGTGTCCAGCGGGGCCGCCCGCCCTCCGCCCTCGGGACTGCCCGCGTCCCTGCCAGCCTTCGCTGGTCCTTTCTTCACCGCTGCTGTTCGTTTGCTCGCTCTGTCGTTCCTGGTCCTCTCTGCTCCTTCCTTGTGACGGAAAGTGGCGCGGAGTGTCTCTGGCAGCTGTGAAGTAAGACTTGGCTGCTCTTCATTGGTTTTGCCTCGGTTCTTTTGCCCCCACTCTGATTTCTCCTTTGCAGAGCGCTGTGATACGTGTATTGTTCACGCTTTTTGAAAATGCTAAACCTATTTAGTTTACCGTTTTCTTCTTTCATGCAGCCCAAATGTGTGCACGATACTAGGCTCTTGGTTCTGCGTTGCTGATTGGCCCCTGTGTGCTTTTTTTGTCACACCCCTCTCTTTTTTTCCAGTTGACTCCCTGTGATTAGGCACACTAAAGCCCCAAACAGGCAGTTCTGTGCCATAGTAGGCTTGTCTTTGCCTTTCCACATACATGGTTTCTTTGTTGCCTGCGCTCTGTGCACACCCTACCGATAATCAAAGCAGCTTGTTCTGGATCTCGATCTAAAATTTGCCAGAAAATTCCACGAAGGTGTTTTTTCAAAGGAATATTTACATTTATATTTAATAATAGCTGCCACGTTGAATGCCATCTCTGTGTGTGACTGTATTATCATCTATCCTCAGAATTGTGCAAGGTAGTAATATTAACAGAGGACCTATCTGAGACTCAGAAGATCTTTATAACTTTCCCAGCTTCATGCAGCTGGTGGACTAAGTTTGAATTCAAAATCATTTCTGTCTAATTTCACAGTCTGCTTTTTCAGATAACTATACTACGATATCTGCACAATATTAGTTTCCGGAAACAATGTTTCAGAAAATAAATGGCTGTCATTAGGAGCATGTGTTACTAGCATAAGGTCTGGCACTAAATAATAGCTCATCCTGGGTCTCCTGCATTGTAGGCAGATTCTTTACCGTCTGAACCACCAGGGAAGCCCCAGTAAATGACAGAAGCTAGACAATTGGAAAATATTAGAAATTGTCACATTCAGAGAGTGCTAGTATGAAATTTCGGAGAAGGCAATGGCACCCCACTCCAGTACTCTTGCCTGGAAAATCCCATGGACGGGGGAGCCTGGTGGGCTGCTGTCTGTGGAATGGCACAGAGTTGGACACGACTGATCGACTGAACTGAACAGCACCACCATCATCTATAAATGTTTTCCACTTAGCCTGGTACCCTCTGGAAGCTGAGTTTTAGAAAGTTAAACAGGCTGATCGTAATTAACCAGGGCAAACTATGAAAGCGCCAGCGGTAGAGATTGGGTAAGCACCTATTTAGCAGCTTTATATTTTCAGAGACTTCCACACACACACTCTGTCTACTCTTAGGGATTCCCTGGTGGCTCAGCTGGTAAAGAATGCGCGTGCATTGGGGAAGGCCTGGGTTTGATCCCTGGGTTGGGAAGATCCCCTGGAGAAGGGAAAGGCTACCCACTCCAGGATTCTGGCCTGGAGAATCCTGTGGTCAGAGGAGCCTGGTGGGCTGCAGTCCATGGGGTCGCTAAGAGTCAGACACGACTGAGCGACTTCCCTTTCACTTTTCACTTTCATGCATTGGAGAAGGAAATGGCAACCCACTCCAGTGTTCTTGCCTGGAGAAAACCCAGGGACGGGGGAGCCTGGTGAGCTGCTGTTTATGGGGTCACACAGAGTCGGACTGAGGTGACTTAGCAGCAGCAGCAGCAGCAACCTTTTTCTGCCAGGGATTCTTATGAGCTTCAGTGTGAAGAGTAAAGCATAAATTGAATGATCTTACAACATATTCAAACTTTATGTGTTTCAATTTTAAATTTGAGATTCTTAATACTAATTTGGAAACAAACCTGAATTCCTTGTTTTCCTTTTTTACTCCTTGACTGCTAACTCATTTTCCTGCTTTGAGATTTCCTACAGCTTTACTGTAGCTGCTACAAAACATGGAAGAGATGCCCCTGATTTCATGTGTCCCAGTTCCAGCATATCTGAATTATGTTCACTGTAGCTTGTATTCCTGGAACTCCTATCTTCAGAAGAGACTCTAGTTTAAAATAGCAGCAATTCAGAGAATGAAAAGATGAGTTCCATCTAGAGGAGATGCAGTCCAAGTTTCAGCAAGGGAGGACAGGGACTTTTTCACTACAAATGGCAAGAGTTAGTGGTTTATTTTGAAATCAGCTACATTCTGGGTTAAACAGACATTGCAGACAGTGATGAGAGTAAGATTGTAAACTTAAGTGTCAGATCCATATTTATCCTGTGGCTCAATTAGGTGATTTGCACAAGAACCTGGACAAGGTCCTACTTTCTGTAAATCGTATCCTTAAACACCTGCTGCTTGGAGTTGTGAGGATTAAATGAGCAGGGGGAAACAGGTTTAGAGAGACTAATTCATTTATTCAAATAACATAGCAAAAAAAAAGTGCAGATTTGAACTTTTATAAATATTGCTTTTGCTTTATACTGATGACTGCATATAAAACCAAGAAATGCCCAGCATCCCTTTCCTTTCTTGATTGAGTTATTTATATAAATGGTACCAAATGCTAGCTGGTTGTAAGAAACATTGCACCTAATGAGACATTTCAAAGCTACCTTAAGTAGGAAGAATTTTATTATAGAATGAATAGAGTACCTGCATACTATCTATGTGCTCTTTGGATAATTTTAGTTTTTTAGCCATGATTTTTTGGAACATTTTTTACTTGGTTTTAATAGCATCTATTTTCCTTTGTAGCATTTCAGAGCTGTCTTTAGACTCAGCTCTTCATGCCATCAATCTTCATTGCAACAACATCTCGAAGATCACATCCATTGATCACATTTGGAATTTACAACATTTAGATCTGTCATCTAATCAAATAAGTCAAATTGAAGGACTAAACACACTGACAAAACTGTGCACTTTAAATTTGTCCTGCAATTTGATCACAAGAATAGAAGGTTTGTAAGTGCTTTTCATGTATTACTTTGTGTAAGGGAGATGATAAATATTCATAAATTTTTCAAAGCTGACTCTAAAAGTCATTATATGAAAAGTTTTTTTCTAAAAAAGTTACCAATTTTTAAAAAAAATTATTTTGCAAAATATCAAAAAATTGATTTCATTGTTATCAACTGTAGATGTACTTCAAAGCAATCTGAAATAGTATTGTAATAGTATGTAACCCTGATTAGTTGATTATTTGAATCTTATAATGACTTTATTTTATTTTAGGTCTTGAAGCACTAAGTAATCTGACTAGATTGAATTTATCTTACAACCACATAAATGATCTTAGTGGTAAGTAGATAAACTTCTGTTTTCTATAAAGCTGAGTATTGGCCACATGTAATGAGTGATATAGCTCTGCATGTTGTAGAACTGAATAATCCAATTTTTGACTTAAAATCTCATCTAGAGTGTTTTTCAATCATATTTTTTTGTTGGGGCTGAACCTACAGCTGAATAAAAACTAGAGTAACAAGTTACAGGAAAAATTAGGTTAGGGAGGACAGACTTTGGGAGGGATGCACTTTTAATCTTAGAGAATTGATGAGTTATGTTATTAATATATAGAGAGGAATGTCCAGTAGAACGTTCCACAGTGATGAGAATACTCTGTGTGTGCTGTCTGGCATGGCAACTAATAGACAGATGTGCCTTTGAGCTCTTGAAATGTGACTAGTACACTGAGGAACTGAATTTGTAATTTTAGTTAATTTTAATTAAATTTTTATTTCAATTTAAAAAGCCACATGTGGCTAGCTCTACCACACTGGATGTAGCACAGGTGTGTAGCATTCCAGAGGCTATAGCAAATTGACTATCACAGAAGGTTTTTTCTTTTTGACATTTCCATGTCTAAGAGCACTAAAAACTGTTAATCTTTTAAAGACTTACAGTGATACACTAACAGAGTGAGCAAAGTTCTATGATTATTCTTAATGTCAGAACCAGGGAAATTCTGTAATTATCTTCATTCTGCTGCTTATCTGTTAGTCAGTCACGCCCAGCTCTTTGCAAACGCAGTCCCTGCCAGCCTCCTCTGTCCGTGGGACTCTTCAGGCAAAAACACTGGAATGAGTTGCCATTCCCTCCTCCGGGGGATCTTCCTGACCCAGGGATTAAACCTCTGTCTTTTGCATCTCATGTATTGGCAGGTGGATTCTGGGAAGCCCCTAAGTATCTTCATAATCCTTATCAATATGGTATTTGAATCAGTCTTATTTCATTTGTTAGCTTTCTCCCCTGCTAGGAAAATACTATCCTATGCCAGGAATCTGGGTTCGATCCCTGGGTTGGGAAGATCACCTGGAGAAGGGAAAGGCTACCACTCCAGTATTCTGGCCTGGAAAATTTCATGGACTACAGTCCATGGGGTCGCAAAGAGTCGGACACGACTGAGCGACTTTCATATTTCACATGCCAGGAATTTAGTACACAAAAGATAAAATACAGTGACCTAGTCCCTACCCTTAACTAAAGTAGCAACAGTATTTTAATTTGTAAAAACATTTTTTCCCCCAAAATGTGAAAGTATTAGAATTGAGTATTAACCATAGCTCTGTCTCTGCAGTATGATATTGGGCAAAGTATATTGTTCTTTGGATGTTGCTTCCTTAACTGAAAAATGTGAATCTTGTATATGATAGTTTTACTCAGCAGATATTTATTGAAGATCATTCTATCAAGCACTATTCAATAGTGATGAAAAATATTATAACAAATAGATAAGTTTCTTGTCACAGGGCTTACATTGTAGTGGGGAAGTAAAACAAATGAGATCATGTCAGCTCTCTAAAAAAATAAGCAAAAGATTTGAGCAAAGTCTTCTACAGAGGCTATCCAAATGACAAGCATTAAAAAAAAAAAAAAAAAAAATTTTTGCACCCTGAGTAAGTAAGGAAATGCAAATTAAAATCACAGTGAGATCCATTTCATACCTCTAGACTAGGTATAGTTTAAAAAACTTACAATATAAAATGTTGATGAGATAGATTAAAGCTTTCATATATTACTAGTAGAATTCAAAATGGTAAAACTAAACTTTGGAAAATAGTTTGAAGGTAAGCATATAATCATGCTTTTCTACTCCTAGGTGTTTACCTAGCAGAAATGAAAACATCTCTAATCAAAGACTTGTATGTGAATGGTAAAACAATTATATTTCTTTTTAAAATTATCATGTTTATATGGTTATTCATAATCTCCAAAATTAGAAGACACCCATATGTCTATCACCTGGTAAATAGATAAATTGTGTTACATCCACAGGATGGGTTATTACTTGACAATAAAAAGGAATGAACTATGGGGTCTTCCTTGGCAGTCCAGTGGTTAAGACTCCATGTTTCCAATGCAGGGGATATGGGTTGGAGCCCTGATCAGGGATCTAAAATCCCATATGTACAGCAAAAAAAAAAAAAAAGAGAGAAAGTGAAGTATTGATATATGCAGCAACATAGATAAATCTAAAAATATTACAGTAAGTTATGCTAAGTGAGGACTTCCCTGGTAGCTCAATTGGTAAGGAATCTACCTGCAATGCAGGAGACCCCAGTTCAATTCCTGGGTCAGGAAGATCCACTGGAGAAGCGGTAGGCTACCCACTCCAGTATTCTTGGGCTTCCCTGGTGACTCAGCTGGTAAAGAATCCACCTGCAATGAGGGAGACTTGGGTTGGCTTAAAACTCAACATTCAAAAAACGAAGATCATGGCATCTGGTCCCATCACTTAATGGCAAATAGATAGGGAAACGGACTTTATTTTCTTGGGCTCCAAAATCACTGCAGCCATAAAATTAAAAGATGCTCCTTGGAAGAAAAGCTATGACCAACCTAGACAGCATATTAGAAAGCAGAGACATTACTTTGCCAACAAAGGTCCATCCCGTCAAAGCTATGGTTTTCCTAGTAGTCACGTGTGGATGTGAGAGTTAGACCATAAAGAAAGCTGAGCACCGAAGAATTGATGCTTTTGATCTGTGGTGGTGGAGAAGACTCTTGAGAGTCCCTTGGACAGCATGGAAATCAAACCAGTCAATCCTAAATCAGTCCTGAATAGTCATTGGAAGGATAGATGCTGAAGCTGAAACTCCAATACTTTGGCCACTTGATGCAAAGAACGGACTCATTGGAAAAGACCCTGATGCTGGGAAAGGTTGAAGACAGGAAGAGCAGGGGATGACAGAGGATGAGTTGGTTGGATGGCATCACCAACTCTATGAGTTTGAGTAAGCTCCGGGAGTTGGTGGACAGGAAAGCTGTAGTCCATGGGTTTGCAAAGAGTCGGACACAACTGAGGGACTAAACTGAACTCATTCTAAGTGAAGGGAGCAAATCACAGAAAATTATATTGTATGATCCCATTTGTGTGATATTCTGACATAGGCAGAGATACAAAGGGAGAAATGAGATAATTAGTTACCAGGGATTGAAGATGAGAGAAGACTGATTTACATAGGGACACAGTGATTTGAGTGATGAAAATGTTCTTCATCTCCACTGTAAGGGTAACATAACCATATATGTTTGTTAAAGCACATCAAATTCTATGTATGGATATAATTTTATTGTTCAGTCGCTCAGTCGTATCCAACTCTTTGTGATCCCATGGACTGCAGCACACTAGGCTTCTCCGTCCTTCACCATCTCCCAGAGCTTGCTCAAACTCATGTCCTTCGAGTCAGTGATGCCATCCAACCATCTCATCCTCTGCTGTCCCCTTCCACCTTCAATCTTTCCCAGCATCAGGGTCTTTTCTAATGAGTCGGCTCTTCATATCAGGTGACCACAGTATTGGACCTTCAGCTTCAACATCATTTCTTCCAATGAATATTCAGGATTGATTTCCTTTAGGATTGACTGATCTGTCTGCAGTCCAAAGGAAAATATAATAAAACTATAAGTTCTAATAGATAATTCTTGGAATGACATTTTATATGTTTAAAAACACTTCATTGGGTAATGACAGTTTATATTATTAAGCACATGCAGAGACACGAAGGTGTGATCAAGCTTGCCAGGATAAGGAACAGGAAAAAGGTTCCTGCAACTAGAGTGTAGCAAATGATGGATTAATGTGCCAAGAAAAGAGGTGGGAAAGTAGGCAAAGTCAGATCACATAGAGCTTCATAAGCAGGGTGAGAAATTGGCATATTATTCTAAGAACAGTAGGAAGCCATTGAAAGGCTTTAAACGAGGAAGTACTTAATCTAATCCATCTGCTTAAAGAATCACTCTGGCTGCTGAGTGGGTGAAGAAGAATGAAGTTTGGTAGGACAGGAGTGAAAGGCCAGTAGCCAGTTAGAAAGCTCTTTCTGTGGTCTGGGTGTGAAGTGATGGGGCCTTGGACTAGTATGAAGATAGTATAGAGGTGTAAATACATAGAGTTTACATGTGGAGTTCATAGAATTTGCCGATAGATTGAGATGAGAAAGTGAAGAGAGTGGATGATGGTGCTGTTTCCTGACATGGGAAAGATTGGAGCAGGGATAGGAATTGTGGATTCTCAAATTTGAGAACCTTGTGAGGTGTGTGTGTGTGTGTGTGCGCGCGCAGGGGTAAGAATTAAGGATTCTGTCTTAAATTTGAGGACCTCGTTGCGGGGTGTGTGTGTGTGATCTGCAGTTTGGGGGTAGCGCATCACAGTGGGTATTGTAGATTCGGGACTTCAGTGGTGTTTGTTGCCATGAATCTGGGAGATTCTGAGTCTGTGGCTAGAGAAGGAGGATCTGGAGTGAGTTCCCAGGGGCAGTTTAAAACTGAGTCATAAAAGGGAGGTGAGGTTGCAGCTTAAGAGAAATAATGGGTAACAGGGAACCAGAACTCAGAAATGTGATGGTAAATTGAGAAGAAATGTTGAGCATGCATAAGAATACATGACAGGCAATCTGATCTTGTAGTGAGTGGTCAAAGAAGACTTCTGAGGGTGTGACAGATGAACAGAAGTTAGTGATAAAGCCTATGAAGAAAATAAGAGAGGCAGCTCTGTAAAAAAGATAAGTAGAAGTTAGCAAGAAACAAAGATCATTGAGGAGAAAAGAGTATTCCAGTCAGGTTGAAGAAATGGAAGAAAGAAAAGAAAGGTGAGTCCTCTTACATTATTATCAATAGTGTTAGTATAGTACTATAATGGTCTTCCAGAATCCCCTGCAATGCGGGAGATCCGGGTTCAATCCCTCGGTCGGGAAGATCCCCTGGAGGAGGGCATGGCAACCTCTCCAGGATTCTTGCCTGGAGAATCCGATGGACAGAAGAGCCTGGTGGGCTACAGCCCATGGGGTCACAAAGAGTTGGACACGACTGAGCAATTAAGCACGGTACTATATTGTGTACTTATCCTTTTATTATTATGTTAGGGCAGTTTTTGTATTAATTTTTTATATTTTTTCTTTCTATTTGTGTTAATGTTTTCAAATAACTAGAAGTTTGTGTATTTATGAATGGAGAGTACTAAGCCAGGCAAAATTTGAAAACTAAGACCTTCAGGGGAGCAGAGTAGAGAGGTCTTTTTGAAAGAATGGCCCTTCCGAAAGAAGGGAAGCTAGGGCCTGCCGCCGCGGGTGATTCTCCTCTCGTTGAGGGGTGCTCCTGGAGGTGTTTTGACTGCCTCACACTTCTGGGTTAAACCTTGCTCAGCACACTCGGATTTGAGTAAAACTCTGACCCCTGTGCACCGCAGCTGGGGCTGAAGTCAGGCCAGCCAAGGGCTGTGCTGGCACCAGAAGCCTCTACTGCAAATCTAGTTTCTGACGTCACCTTGCTCTAGATGAGCTTAGGCAAGAAACGTTACCCAGGGAACTAAATCAAAGGGATGCTATTGGTGTTTATTTTATACTCAACCCAATAAAATTGGAGTATTAGCTTATGTCTGATAATTTAAAAAGGTGTATTGGTTGAAAATTTGGAAGCCATTGCCTTATTCTTATTCTCATAAAAGTGCATGGGCCTGGGGAGGCCCATTTTTTTGTTGGAGGAGAACCAAAGCCTAGGTACCCAGGGCTCTGGCCTCGAGAGATGCCAAACCCTCGTTTCTTCAAAACAGCTCACTTTGCTGATACCCTGTTCGTTGGCTACCTCTTTGCAGCAGAGTCTTACTAATGCAGCTCCTTTGCCTCTTTAAATAAAACAAATATGAAAGTTATTTTTAATTAGCTGTTAGAAAAATGGCTGCTGTGACATCACGAGAGCATTGTTTGTATTGCAGGTTTGATGCCTCTTCATGGAATTAAACACAAACTTAGATATATTGACCTGCATAGTAATTGTATCGATAGTATCCATCACCTACTTCAGTGTACAGTAGGATTACACTTCTTGACTAATCTTATTTTGGAAAAAAATGGAGAGGATAATCCTGTCTGTCATTTACCAGGTATGAACGATTCACTCAGTACTTTTTATAACAGTATTAAAAGCTTCTTTATTTTCTGAAACAACTATTTATGACCTCCTTGAATTTGTCTTAAATTTCGCAGCTTAATATTTTTGGAAGAATATAATTACAAATAAATCATTTTATTAAGACTAAATTACTGTTGAAGAGGGATACAAGCTGAACAGATAAGAAATTGTATTTAGACAGTTTTATATTTAATAAATGATGCTTCAAAATTAAATTGTTAATGATATATTCTTATAATACTAAGCAACCATAAAAAAAAAGAATATAGAATCTCTGTAGCTATTGAAAGGAGTTATCTCCAAAATATACCACTGTTAAGAGAAAGAAAAGCAAGCAAGTTGCAAAGCAGTGTGTATAATAGGCTACTATTTGTGTTCAAAGGATAACTGTGTGTGTTTGCTGACTATACATATAAAATAGCTAGAAGGATTCACAAAAAAAATGATAATAATTATTAGCTTCAGAATTTGGTGGGTAGGGATCAGGAAATGTAAAAAGGGCAGCTGAAAATCAATAAATGTTAGAAAAGCTTTTTACTGTCTTCTGAATTTTACACCATGTGACTGTCTTAAATTATTAATAAGTAAATGATTTTTTTTTAAGAAGAAAGCTTAAACTTAATATGCTGTATAGAAGATGCTACTATATAGAAGCATCTATACTATATATAGAAGATGCTACTATATGCTGTATAGAAATGCCGTTTGATCTAATTCAAAATCATTGAGATCCGTGAAGATAAAGCAGACCAGACTGCCATTTCTAGAACTCATTTATCTCAAACTGCTTAACCTAATAACAAGATTCAAATGTAGAATATGAACATAAATTCTTAAGATCTTTTCGGATAGAAGTTGGCTGAAGAGGCTCTAGTCTCATTAATATGCAGTTATAAGAAGGCTTTTCCCAGAATGGAAACCTGTTTTGATAGTTTTACTCTGCAGAAGAATATGTTAGGTTTGAGATCACCTGTTTTCCTACATGATAATAGAATCTCCCTGAAAATCAGAACAGATTTCTGTTTGGGAGGGAAACCCTTTTCTTAGAAGAAAACCTTATCCCTAAGACAATTTATTTTCCTTTACTAACCCACAAGCTGGGTTTATTTTTTCTAATAATCTCATCTCAAGAGCCTCTAGTTCCAATAGTTTGAACCCTTGCTTTTCACTTTCTTTCCTAGACGAGGTATTTCTCTGAACACGGTTGCCCACTCCCCAGAGTTATTTATTACTGAAATTACTTTTCTTTCCTTAAAATTTCTGATGTTAATTTGCTAGACTTCTTTCTTTTGGAGTTTTTTCCAACCACTTTACTTGCAGTTGAGCAAAACTAACTAAAGCATTTTCCTTAGCCTAAAAACCAAATTAATGTTCATTTTCTAGATTTCTCCTATTTTATTGTACTTAAGGAAGATGATCATATTCTTAAATACTTGATAGATTGCCTATTTTAATCCTAGTTGTATGTAATGTAAGAGAAGAAAGTGGAAATGTTTAAGCTGATTAATACTTATAGCCTCACTAGCAAAATTTTGATCTCTGATTGTTATTCTTATTATCCTGATTTACATCTGTACTAGTTTTATTACAGATAAGCAAGAGGTATGTTTGGCCTCCTGTCTAGAGTACATTGCTACTGGTTTTGTGCATTTATACCTTCAAGGCAGTTTTATGAACAATGCAGAAATGATACTAACTTTCTGATTTCATCAGGAGGACTGTTTGGAAGGGATTTGGGCATAGTGTTTTGTTTGTTCTGTATTTAATGATGGCACATTGGAGAAGATGAGTAGTTTTTTGTTAATTAGTTCCATTCCAGGACTAATTTTATCATTCAGGTGATATATGTGGTAGCTGATAAGTTTACTTTAGTCTAAATGTAGTTAACCTTTTTTTTATGCTTGAGTTTTCATTTCAATGATTTGTTTCCAAGGATACAGAGCAGTTATGCTCCAGACTTTGCCGCAGCTCAGAATCCTAGATTGTAAGAACATATTTGGTGAGCCAATAAATATGGCAGAAATAAATTCATCGCACCTACAGTGCTTCGAAGGTCTTTTGGATAATTTAGTTTCTTCTGAGTCTCCCCTAAATATAAGTGAAGATGAGGTATAGTACTGTTTTGTTTTTTCTAATGTAAAGGATGTTTTCAGATTTTAATAAATGTCAATGTAAAGGGTTTCTGGTTTGCCTCCGTGTCCCAGATCACTGACGGGATGCCAGTGGCACCCCCCGTCGGCGACACAGCGCCCTTGGCTCAGTTTGCAAGCACACCGACAGACACGGGCTTGACGTCGCTCATGTCTGTGTGTCCCTCTTCCGAGCCAGAGAAAGTGAATCATGAAAATGATCTTCAGAATGAGATGAAACTACAGAAATTAGATGATCAAATTTTACAGCTTCTCAGTGAAGTAAGTATTTTTCCTGCTTTTCTAAGCAGTGTGTTTGTTGAAGAAAGAGATTAAGAAAATGGGCAAAAAATTGCCTACAAGCTGACCAACTGGAAACAATCTATATTTCTGGCGTTGGTGTGTATGTTTATCTTTTTCCTTTACAATTGGATTGTCTTGTAGTACTAGCAGTAACACATTTTTCCCACTCATTTTCCTTGAGGGTCTTCTTCACATCTTACGTAATTCATTGGGTATTCTGTACTTCACATTGGTTCCACCCATCTACCTTTTACTTCAGATAAACAGAACTCTTTGGATTCAGTGCTTACTAACACAGAGGATGTCTGAGCAACTTTAGCCTCTACTTTCTCTTCAGTTTTATAGTCAAAACCACTTCTAAAACTTATAGCTAAGTGGCAAGTTAAAACTCCTGCTTCGATTCCTGAGAGTGGGTAATAGAAAATGCTTATGGAATGATTATGGTTCACTGGTTTGTAGTAATTCTGAACTATTATCTTTTAACACTAGCAATGCTTAATAAACATGAGATCTACCTTAGGTGAGTATGTGCATAAGAGTGTAAGGATCCCATGTGCCAGAAATCCATGGAAGTTTCAGCTTGGGCCACAGAGGTAGATCAGAGGAAAGCTGGGACGGAAGTGCTGGTGGATGGCATTCCTTGGCATCGCTGATAACACCCCACCAAGCTGGTAGGACCTTCGTCTCCTCAGAGCTCATCTTCCATCTTTTCCAATGGCTGACTCTTCTGCCCGTGTTAGAGCTTAGATTTAAGCTTAACATCCTCATTCAGAGTGCACTTTTCAGCTTCTCTTAGGCCATCCTCACGACAGTTCAATCAAGTAGATAAGGATTAATATATTGTTGTTGTTAAATAGAATAGAAACTCAGTTTATTTGGGTCCTTTATTTTAGTGAGGCAGAGTTGAACTTCAAACTCAAATGTCGTAAAATCCACTCTGGTATCCTTTCCGCAGTCATGTGTCTCACTCAGTCTTACTTTATGACGGAGAACAGGAGTCTAGCTTGTGGGGGTGGGTTGGGGCGGCAGGGGAGAGGATGATTTATTGCTACGAATGTGAAAAATGTTTAAGAGAAGGACCTCTTTTGTGCAGTGCTGTGCTGTGCTTAGTTGCTTAATAATGTCCATCTGTGTGACCCCATGGATGGTAGCCTGCCCCGTTCCTCTATCCGTGGGGATTCTCCAGGCAGTAATACTGGAGTGGGTTGCCGTGCCCTCCAAGGGATCTTCCCAACCCAGGGATCGAGCCCAGGTCTCCCACATTGCAGGTGGATTCTTGACTATCTGAGCCACCAGGGAAGCCCAAAAATACTAGAGTGGGTAGCCTATCCCTTCTCCAGGGGAACTTCCCGATCCAGGAATCGAACCCAGATCTCCTGCATTGCATGTTGATTCTTTACCAGCTAAGCTGCCAGGGAAAAGTGAAAGTGAAGTCGCTCAGCTGTGCCCGACTCTTCATGACCCCGTGGGCTGTAGCCTACCAGGCTCCTCTGTCCATGGGATTCTCCAGGCAAGAATCCTGGAGTGGGTTGCCATTTCCTTCTCCAAGGGATCTTCCCGACCCAGGGATTGAACCCAGATTCCCACATTGCAGGCAGACGCTTTAACTTATGAGCCACCAGGGAAGCCCTTCTTTTTTACTACCTTAGTGTAAAGGGTAAACATACAATTTGAATTTCAATTGATATATACACTTAAATTATAAGTAAAGTCATAAAGTTACTGAAAATGTGCTATAATATAGTGATAGTTATTCTTCCTAATTATTGTACTTTAATTATTACACTAATTGTGAGAATTCTTTCTGTGAAAGACTGCTTTGTGTTAGGTTTTCATTTTTCAACACCATTTTATTATGAATGTTTTAAAACTTAGAGCAATATAAGAGACTTCCTTAGTGAATACCAGTATATCCACCAATTAGATTCCACTACCAACAAATTACTGTATTTATTTCATCATATGTCTATTCATTTATCAAACTATTATTCTGTGACACATTTCAAAGTGAACTACGCATGTCAGTATTCTTCCCTCTAAATATTTAAGCCTGTGTATCTTTATAGAGTTCAGTGTTTTTTTT
This sequence comes from Oryx dammah, assembly GCF_014754425.2. NCBI lineage: Eukaryota > Metazoa > Chordata > Mammalia > Artiodactyla > Bovidae > Oryx > Oryx dammah. Next base: position 88,979,071 of record NW_024070203.1, on the reverse strand, counting down.
AAAGTATTTACATTTACTTTTTTTTACTTTTGATGTAAAATAGAGATGTTGTATTCTCTGAATTGGCTCTACAATTCTCTAAATTGCCTGTTAACGCAAAGAATATAATCAGTCTGATTTTGGTGTTGACCATTTGGTGTTTCCATATGTAGAGGTGTCTCTTGTGTTGTTGGAAAAGGGTGTTTGCTCTGACCAGTGCATTCTCTTGACAGAACTCCTGTTAGCCTTTGCCCTGCTTCATTTTGTACTCCAGGGACAAACTTGTGTGTTACTCCAGGTATCTCTTGATTCATTCCAATCCCTTGTGATGAAAAGGACATCTTTTATTAGTGTTAGTTCTAGAAGGTCTTATAAGTCTTCATAGAACAGATCAACTTCAGCTTCTTCAGCATTAGTGGTTGGGGCATAGACCTGGATTATTGTAATGTTGAATGTTTTGCCCTGGAAGTAAATGAAGATCATTCTCTTGTTTTTGAGATCACACCCAAGTACAGCATTTTGGACTCTTGTTGACTATGAGGACTACTCCATTTCTTCTAAGTAATTCTTGCCCATTCCCTTCCATTTTAGTCCCTAATTCCTAAAATGTTGAGATTCACTCTTGCCATCTCTTGCTTGACTACGTCCAACTTAGCTGGACCTCAACATGGACCTAACATTCTAGGTTCCTATGAAATGCTGTTCTTTATAGCATCAGACTTCACTTTGACCCCCAGATACATCCATGACTGAGCATCATTTCCCTTTGGCCCAGCCGCCTCATCCCTTCTGGAGCTGTTAGTAATTGCCCTCCACTCTTCCCAGTAGCATATTGGACACCTTCCACCGTGGAGGGGCGTGTCATCCAGTGCCATATCTGTTTGGCTTTTCACAGTGCTTCATGGGATTCTCGTGTCAAGAAAACTGGAGTGGTTTGCCCTTCCCTCCTCCAGTGGACCACGCTTGTCAGAACTCTTCACTGTGACCCATCCAACTTGGGTGGTCCTGCACAGCCCAGGGCTTCCTTGAGTTACACCAGGCCCTTTGCCACCGCAGGGCTGTGATCCAGGAAGGGAACTGAACAGCAGCGGTAACAATGCGTGTTACCCAGACTTACAGGGAGGTAAACATCACCGTCATCTTAGAATGTTCCCTCACGCTGCTGTTCACAGGCAGTCCTCTCCTGCGTTCCACCCTCCATCCCCAGCGCACAATCACTTTCTCATGTTTTTTTACCATAGGTTACTTAATACTTCTTCCAGAACCTAATGTAAATGTAATTATACAGTATGTAACACTTTTGTGTAAGGCCTCTTTCACTCAGCATAACCTTGAAATCAGTCTGTTACTCTGTGTATCAGTTTGTTTTCACTGGTATGTAGTGTTCTGTTGTATGAGTATTCTAAAGTTTAGTTTTCCATTATCTCTATTGATATGCCACTGAATTCCTTCCAGGTTTGTGAATAAAACTGAACAATACAGTGCAAGTCTTTGTAAACGTTTGTCTCTATTTCTCTTCAGTGAATAGCCTAGAACCAGACTTTCTAGATGACAGGGTAGGTGTTTATTCAGTTAAATAAGACACTGCCTGGCTTTCCCAAGGAGTGTTCCATTGCACGCCCGCCAGCAGTGTATGACTGTCCAGTTGCTCCACAGACTCAGCAGGGTTTACTGTCAGCATGGATCTTATTTATCCATTCTAGTGAGCATATACTGGCATTAGTTGTAATTTTAATTTGCATTTCACTGATGAATGGTGATGTTAAGCACTTTTTCATGTGCTTATTGAATTTTTTGTGAAGTGTTCAAAAATCTTGCCCGTATCTTTATTGAGTTGTTAGTCTGTTACTGGGTTATAAGAATCTAGTTTGTATCTTGAATACTAATGTTTTGTCAGATACCTGTGAATTGCATGTTCATTTCCTGAATGGTCTGTTGGTAAGCAGCAATTTTAATTTTACTGATTTTTTGGGGTCTATTTCTTGGCATTCTCTCAACATTTGCTTTTTATATTTTAAAAGCTCTGTATTTTTTCTAAGCACGTACACATTTATGGCTACTTTTTCTTCCTAATGAACTGACCCCTTTTATCATTCTTAAATGTACATTTATGTCTTTCCTCAATTTTGGAATTTTTAGACATCATTGCTTCAAATATTTTCCTGTCCTATTCTCTTTCCTCTTTTTTCAAATTTCATGTAGGCCTTTTGATGTATCCCACAGTCCCCTGTGGCTCTGTACATTTTATTAAATTTTTCCTCTGTGTTCTTCATATTGAATAATTTCACTGAGCTATCTTCAAGTTTACATATTCTTTCTTTTATCATCTCATTCTCTGTAGTGTGGTCAGTCAGTTTTTACTTCAGACATTGTATTTTTTCAGTTGTAAAATTTCCATTTTTTAAATAATTTTTACTTTTCTGCTGAATTTTCTTTTCTTTCATAAGCATTTTTTATATCATTGAGCATAGTTATGATCAGTATTATAAAGTTCTTCTCTGCTTATTTTAACATTCAGGTCTCTGAGGTTAGCTCTCTGTTGATTGCCATTTCTCTTGAGAATAGGTCATATTTTCCTGGTTCTTCCTATTGTGAGTAATTTTGGATTTTGTCCTGGACAGAGTGAGTGTCGTTTCGTGGAGACTTTAGATGCTGCTATAGGCCTCCAAAGAGTGTTAATAATTCTATTATAGCAAGCATTTAATTTGCTTTGATTTAACTGCTGCTCTTTTGAATCCTTTATTGAATTTCCTACTCCATACTCTCTAATTCTTCAGACTCAAAAGTCTGTGGTTTTTCCACTTGAGTTTTAAGACTCCCTACATAGTGCCAATTGTGATATCTTCATAGGCTAAAAACCGTAAGGCAGAAACAATTAATTCTGGTCATTTTTTTCAAGGGTCAGCTCTTCTTTAGAATAAGCCTGCTCTTGTTCACTTTCTAGGATCTCTTAAGTAGTTTTTGTTTTATTTGTATTTCTGCCCCAGTTTGCAACTGTGATCTTGAGAGAATCAAATCTCATAGGGTCATATTTGTCCATACTAGAAGCTGAATCCCTTGTCTTTAGTTGCAAACATACCTAGTTTATAAATCCTTAAACTTGTGAAAAGTTTTAACATTTTAGAAAACGTCAAATTATATTCTTTTATACCAAAATGAACTTTTAAAATACTTTGTTGTTGTTGTTTTTTATTCTAGACTTCTAATTCTATAATAGATAATGTTCCTGAGAAAGATCCCAGACCAAAAAGAGACACAGATGTGACTTCTGAAAGTGACTATGGAAACAGAAAAGAATGTAGTAAGAAAACGTCTCGAAGATCAAAAATCCCCTATTATTCCAAAACTATTCAGACTATTAAACACCACAGTAAAAACAGCAGTACTTTTATAAGGTACTTCTTTTAGTTCTAGAAATTCAGATAAGACACACAGACGTTTATACTCCCGACTCCTTCCTTAAAGCTGCCTCGTGGTCTTACTTTTCTTTACTTTCCTAATGTCAAAGATTTGACTTTTCAGCCTCGCCAGCTCAGGTTTGGTCAGTATATTCATATAAATTTACATAAAAGGATCTCTTTATGATAGATTGTCATTACCCAAGTTGTAAAAATTATAAGTATCATACATTTCTTTGGGTGATTAACTGTGTTTTTTTATTCGCAGTTGTAATCGTAAAATGAAACCACCTTTCCTTAAAGAATTATATATTAGCTCGTCTTTGCCAAACAATAGTACATTAGAAGAATCAGAAAACCAGAAGACTGAAATAATGAAATTAAACAATGATGGTTCAGAAGATGCCACTTATCGGGTATGACTTAAGAGATTAAGAAAAATTGAATATGAATAATCTTAGTTTTAAATACAAGTTAGCCCCAGAAAAATAATGCATGTTTTTTTTGAGCACAAAATATTTTATTGAGGGGATGAAGTTGGGTTATTTTCCCTGTCCTGATTTCCAGATTTTGTGTAATATCACTATTCTTATAATTTTTAAAGGAATGCAAATTACACATTTTAGATGAGATTTTATGAAATCATTTTGCCATATGCTTCAGAAGGAGAAAATAGGTCTAAATTTTCAAATTCTTCCTAAAACAGTGATTCCTAACTTAGGAGTCTTAGAGTCTTTTGAGTGTCTAAAGAAATCTATAGTCTTCTCAGAGAAACTTTCTTAGAGAAACTCATAAAGTATTTGAGTAATATTTTGAAAATAATTTCACGGTTTTCATGGACTCTTTTGAAACCCAATTTTGGACACATGGTTTCCAGATTTAGAGTTATTTAGGAATTTTTAGTACAGATTGATTTATTTTATAATTTTTACCTTCTTTCCCGTATTTTACTTGTGAACAACTGGTTATACTTTTCATTGTATAGTACACTTTACGTCCAATATTATGCTGTTGGTTTTATCCTCTTGTTCTCAGTTATAGAGGCCTTAGTATTTAGAAAATAGTAATAGTCATTATGACAGTAGTAATAGCAGTTAACATTTATTGAAGGCTTCCCAGGTGGTGCTAGTGGTAAAGAACCTGCCTGCAAGTACAGGAGCTGTAACAGATGCTGGTTGATCCCTGGGTCAGGAAGATCCCCTGGAGGAGGGCATGGCAACCCACTCCAGTATTTCTTGCCTGGAGAATCCCAAGGAGAGGAGCCTAGCAGGTTATAGTCCATAGGGTCACAAAGAGTCAGACACGACTGAAGTGACTTACACACACTCCTACATTTATTGAGTGGTTATTTTATGCCAGGGACTATTCTGCATGCTTTACTTCCATCTTCTGTTTAATTCTCACCATAGCCCTTTGAGTTAGATACTTTTATTCCCATATTATAAATGAGAAAATTGAGGCAGTGAGAGGCTACGTAACTTTTCTGAGTTCACAGAACAAATATATTGGTGTATTTTTTAGGCACTTGTCGAGGAACTAGATGAAGAGAGAGAGAAGAGATGGAAAGCTGAACAAACTGAAAAGAAGCTTATGGATTATATTGATGAACTGCATAAACATGCGGTTGAAAAAAAAGATATTCATAGCCAGGCTCTTCTTACTACAGACAGGTAAGGGAAAAGTCTGTACAAAAAAGTGCTAAACTTGGAACTGGAATGCCTTCAACTAGCTGCAGTATGATCGAAACCTATGCATGTGGTTTTAGTTTGAATTGAACTAGTTTTATTTAAAGCCTTCGGGCTTTATCAGCTTTTTATATAAACAAAGGATTCAGGATATTAATTTGAGCCCTCAAGGTGGAAAATGTCAGATAGATAAATTATTACAAGTGAAAAACAGGAAAAGCATAGAGCAGGGATTGGCAGATTTGTTCTGTCAGTGACAGGGCTTGGCATACTTTTTCTATAGGTTTTCTGGGTCATAATCAGTCTCTGTGTGCTGTTCTCCACAATGGACTTTGGTATCAGATAACCCAAGTTTCTTAATTCTAATGTTTTTATGCAGTCTTATTTCATTTCCCATTTTATCTTTTTTTTTTCTATGTTGTATTATGTAATACAAGAATGTCTTATTCTGATATGTGAGAATACCACACAGTTTTTTGAAATGACAATAACTTTTTTCTTTGGTTTCCTATAGGCAATTATTCTTAAAGTTATGCTTTCTCTCAAAAGGTTAAAGGTTTTGTCCATGGAGTTCCTTTTGATTTTTATCTCTTCTTACCCTTGAACAAGCACTAGATTTCTAAACTTGGTATTTGCCAACAAAAAGGCATTAGGAAGTTGCTCTTGGTTCCATTTCCTACCTACATATACAGTAGATAATTCCCTTTCTACAGTCTTCATTGATTAGTAAGTTTGTGTACATGGGCCCCAGCCCAATTCCCAGATTCTGTTTATACATATAACTAGTAAAGTTTTGTGGTCCTGATGTGGTATTTTCTAGCAGATTCTCTCATTCTTTGTACCTGTGGAATATAAGGAAAATTGCAATACGCACCATGTGTTGTATGAAAACCTCTGTAATTAGGCAAACTATGATGCTTTATGCTATTACTAGACAATCCACTACTTACCCATCAATTTCTTACCTTATATGTTTTGGAAGTTGCTATTCCTGATAGAATAAGATGCTGGACAAAGGTAACAACAGAATGGGTAAGTAACAGTCCTGTAACCACTTAGAAGAAACAGCACTTTTATTTGCAGGAGGTGCACAGGTAGCCAGCATAGTTTAATGATAGATACATACAGACTGTGTGATTTGAGGAGTCACAATCAGACAGTGAAAGAGAGGGATTTATCTTCCTTTTTCATTTAGTCCCCTTTGCTTATTACTGAAATTCCTCCCAGATTTTGGCATTGTGTTTTCTCTTGTTTAGAGTTATTTGTAGATGCATCTTTGTTTTTCTCTGCTTTGTAAATATTATCTGCTGCTGCTGCTAAGGCACATCAGTCATGTCTGACTCTGTGCGACACCATAGACGGCAGCCCACCAGGCTCCCGTCCCTGGGATTCTCCAGGCAAGAACGCTGGAGTAGGTTGCCATTTCCTTTTCCAGTGAATGAAAGTGAAAGTGAAGTTGCTCAGTCTTGTCTGACTCTTAGCAACCCCATGGACTGTAGCCTACCAGGCTCCTCCATCCATGGGATTTCCCAGGCAGGAGTACTGGAGTGGGTTGCCATTGCCTTCATGGAATATTAAAGGAAGCTGTGTCTGCGATTGCGAGCCAGATTCTGTTTTGATTGGAAAGCTCTGGACATGCCTCATCTTTACCCTCTTGAACCTCTGTTGTTGGGTCATGTTTCCCAAGTTACATGTTCATTGTTCTCTTGAAAACTTAGCTTCAGTCTGTTCTGGTTCATCTATCCCCCAGAATGGGTTTTGGAGATCAGATCCTCACCAGTCTTCATGTTCCCTTACGTGACTTGGTAGGGACTCTGTATTCTTCATACCTGTATAGGGTCTGACATTTAGGTACCAAGCTATGAGTACATATTATCTCAAAAACTGAATCTTCTCTATTGTTTTAAGTTCCTAAGCTGTATCTGACTCTTTGTGACCCCATGGACTATAGCCCATCAGGCTCCTCTGTCCATGTGATTTCCCAGGCAAGAATACTGGAGTGGGTTGCCATTTGCTTCTCCAGGGCATCTTCCCAACCCAAGGATCGATTCATGTCTCCTGCATTGGCAGGCGGGTTCTTCATCACTGAGCCACCTGAGAAGCCAAATCTTTGATCTGTCTCTGCTGTGCTTTTAATGGCAAGCCGCTTCAGTATTCTTGCCTTGAGAATCCCATGAACAGTATGAAAAGGCAAAAAGATATGACACTGAAAAGATGAACTCCCCAGGTCAGTAGGTGCCAATATGCTACTGGAGATCAATGGAGGAATAAGTCCAGAAAGAACAAAGGGATGGAGACAAAGTGAAAACAACACCCAGTTGTGGATGTGACTGGTGATGGAGGTAAAGTCCAGTGCTGTAAAGAGCAATATTGCATAGGAATCTGGAATGTTGGGTCCATGAATCAAGGTAAATTGGAAGTGGTCAAACAGGAGATGGCAAGAGTGAACATTGACATGTTAAGAATCAGTCAACTAACATGATTAGGGTTAGGGGTGGAATGGGAAAATTTAATTCAGATGACCCTTATATTCTACTACTGTGGGCAAGAATCCCTTAGAAGAAATGGAGTAGCCCTCAGAGTCAACAAAAGACTCTGAAATGCAGTATTAGGTGCAATCTCAAGAATGACAGAATGATCTCTGTTCATTTTCAAGGCAGACCATTCAATATCACAGAAATCCAAGTCTGCCCCAGCCATTAATGCTAAAGAAGCTAAAGTTGAACGGTTTTATGACGACCTATAAAACCTAGAACTTACATACAAAAAAGATGTCCTTTTCATCATAGGGGACTGGAATGCAAAAGTTGGAAGGCAAGAAACACCTGGAGTAACAGGCAAATTTGACCTTGGAGTACAAAATGAAGCAGGGCAAAGGCTAATACAGTTTTGCCAAGAGAACGCACTGGTCATAGCAAACACCCACTTCCAACAACACAAGAGAAGACTCTACACGTGGACATCACCAGATGGTCAACACCAAAATCAGATTGATTATATTCTTTGAAGCCAAAGATGGAGAAGCTCTATACAGTCAGCAAAAATAAGACCAGGAGCTGATTGTGGCTCAGATCATGAACTTCTTACTGTCAAATTCAGGCTTAAATTGAAGAAAGTAGGGAAAACCACTAGACCATACAGGTATGACCTAAATCAAATATCTTATGATTTTACAGTAGAAGTGACAAATAGAGTCAAAGGATTAGATCTGATAGACAGAGTGCCTGAAGAACTATGGATGGAGGTTCATGACGTTGTACAGGAGGCAGTGATCAAGTCCATCCCCAAGAAAAAGTTATGCAGAAAAGCAAAATGGTTGTCTGAGGAGGCCTTACAAATAGCTGAAAAAGAAGAGAAGCTAAAGGAAAAGGAAAAAAGGAAAGATATACCCATTTGAATGCAGAGTTCCAAAGAACAGCAAGGAAAGACAAGAAAGCCTTCTTGAGTGAACAATGCAAAGAAATAGAGGAAAGCAATAGAATGGGAAAGACTGGAGATCTCTTCAAGAAAATTAGAGATACCAAGGGAACATTTCATGCAAAGATGGGCTCAATAAAGGACAGAAATGGTATGGACCTAAGTGAAGCAGAAGATATTAAGAAGAGGTGGCAAGAATACACAGAATAATTATACAAAAAAGATCATGACCCAGATAACCATGATGGTGTGATCACTCACCTAGAGCCAGACATCCTGGAATGTGAAATCAAGTGGGCCTTAGGAAGCATCACTACGAACAAAGCTGGTGGAGGTGATGGAATTCCAGCTGAGCTATTTTCAAATCCTAAAAGATGATGCTGTGAAAGTGCTGCATTTACTATGCCAGCGAATTTGGAAAACTCAGCAGTGGCCACAGGACTGGAAAAGGTCAGTTTTCATTCCAATCCCTAAGAAAGGCAACGCCAAAGAATGTTCAAACTACTGCACAATTGCACTCATCTCACACAATAGCAAAGTAATGCTCAAAATTCTCTAAGCCATGCTTCAACAGTATGTGAACCAGGAACTTCCAGATGTTCAAGCTGGATTTAGAAAAGGCAGAGGAGCCAGAGATGGAATTGCCAACCTCCGTTGGATCATAGAAAATGCAAGAGAATTCCAGAACACCAGAATTCTGCTTCTGCTTTATTGTATAACCAAAGCCTTTGAATGTGTAAATCACAACAAACTGGAAAATTCTTAAAAGGATCAGAATACCAGACCACCTGACCTGCCTTCTGAGAAATCTGTATGCAGGTCAAGAAGTAACAGTTAGAACCAGACATGTAACAACAGACTGGTTCCACATCGGGAAAGGAGTATGTAAAGGCCGTATATTGTCACTCTGCTTATTTAACTTATATGCAGAATATATCATGCGTAATGCCTGGCTGGATAAAGCACAAGCCAGAATTAAGATTGCCGAGAGAAGTATCAGTAACGTCAGATATGCAGGTGACACCACCCTTTTGGCAGAAATTGAAGATGAACTGAAGAGCCTCTTGATGAAAGTGAAAGAGGAGAGTGAAAAAGTTGACCTAAAACTCAGTATACAAAAAACAAAGATCATGACATCTGGCCCCATCACTTCATGGCAGATAGGTGGGGAAACAATGGAAACAGTGAGAGACTTTATTTTCTTGGGCTCCAAAATCACTGGAGATGGTGACTGCAGCCATGAAATTAAAAGATGCTTGCTTCTTGGAAGAAAAACTATGACCAACCTAGACAGCGTATTAAAAAGCAGAGGCATTACTTTACCAACAAAGATCCGTCTAGTCAAATCTTTGGTTTTTCCAGTAGTCATGTATGGATGTGAGAGTTGGATCATAAAGATGCTGCTAAGTCACTTCAGTCGTGTCTGACTCTGTGCAACCCCATAGATGGTAGCCCACCAGGCCCCGCCACCCCTGGGATTCTCCAGGCAAGAACACTACAGTGGGTTGCCATTTCCTTCTCCAGTGAATGAGAGTGAAAAGTGAAAGTGAAGTCGCTCAGTTGTGTCTGACTCTTCGCAACCCCATGGACTGCAGCCTACCAGGCTCCTCTGTCCATGAGATTTTCCAGGCAAGAATACTGGAGTTGCCACTGCCTTCTCCAAAAGAAAGCTGAGCGTGGAAGAATTTGAACTTGGTGCTTGGAGAAGACTTTTGCTTTTGAACTGTGATGGTGTTGGAGAAGACTCTTGTGAGTCCTTTGGATTGCAAGATCCAGCCAATCAATCCTCATGGAAATTTAGGATTTCCAATGAATATTCATTGGAAGGACTGATGCTGAAGCTGAAACTCCAATACTTGGGGCACCTGATGTGAAGAACTGACTCATCTGAAAAGACCCCGATGCTGGGAAAGATTGAAGGCAGAAGGAAAAGGGGACAACAAAGGATGAGATGGCTGGATGGCATCACTGACTCCATGCACATGAGTTTGAGTGGACTCCGGGCGTTGGTGATGGACAGGGAGGCCTGGCGTGCTACAGTCCATGGGTCGTAAAGAGTTGGACATGACTGAGTGACTGGACTGAACTAACCTGATGCCTTTAATAATACCTAATCTATACACTTCCAAATCTCTTATCTATTATCCAGGCCTTCTTGATTAACAGATTGTACATCTAATCATCTACTAAAAATTTCTTGTCTACATTACTTTAAGTTCCTAAGATCAACATATTGCTAGGTCAACTTTTCCTGCTCCCTTATTTTATATTCCTTGTTCTAATAAATGATGTTTCATATCGTCAGCCACCAAAGCTAGAAATTTCAGAATCATTTTTTTGCTTCCTTCCTCTTTCTCAGACTTCATAACCAGTAGGCATTGATACCCTCTTCATTCTACTTAAAAGGTGTTGAACCATTTTCTCTCTGTCCCCAAACTGTTGGATTAGTTTAGGCCCTTATCTCCTGCTCAGAGGATTACTCTAATTCTTTTTATTTGTAGCTTCTCTGCCCCTTCCACCATATATGTCACAGACTAAAGTCTAATATTCTCTCATATAACATACCAAACTGGAGTTGAAAGACCAGTTTGGAGACCACTCTCAAAGGCAAGAAGAGAGATATTAAGAACAAAAATTGGAGCAGTGACTCTCGTGTAGGAGTTGATAGGTACCGGGATTTTTCTCATAATTATGACTTGGAAATTACACACTGGAGTGGCCGCCTGGCTCAGAAATTCCTTCATGAGGCTCTGTCTTTGCTATTCATTGTCCCCTTTTCAAACACTCCTATTGTGTCATGAACTGCCTCTCTGCCTATAATATTGGTCAAGAGAGAACTCCTGAACCACCATGGGTAAAGGTAAACCTTATCATGGCCACAGTGACTGGTGCATGAAGCGAGCATATGAACCAGATTGGAATAACCAGGGCTTTTCCCAGAACTCAGTTCAAAGTTGAGCTAGAGAAAAGTAATCTCTTCTGTTTGGTTCTCACTGCTGTCAGAATATCAGTCTAGAGATGTTTGTAGCCTTCCCTCTCTCCCCTGAGTGCATTATAAAAAACCTGCCATGGGAAGAATTCAGACCAGCCTGTAGGGAATCAGAGAGACTTTATGGTGTTCATATCTTTGGTTTCAGTGGTCCCTCAGAATAGTGCCATCCGTGCCTCTGAATTGGTTAGTTATATGTTTCACTAAACTCTCCTTTCTTCTTACAACTGAGAATTGTCAATCAAGAGACTCTAAGTAACACCAAGCTAGAATAATACTAGGAAGTAGTACTTAATGTCTAGGGAAGATGCAGGAAGGTCAGAGTTGACTTTCAGGCTTCTGTTCAGAGTTGCTTCTCTTCTGTAGCTTTATAAATGGATGTCTGTCCTCTGCCAGATGTTAAGCTCCTTGAAGGCCAGGCTGTATCTTAATTATCTTACTTGCTTTTAAGCCCACATCTAGCACAATGCCTGAAACAAATAAGGTGCTTTTAAGTTTTGCTGTCAAATAGTAAAGTTCACGAAAGATAAAGATTCATTAATTTATGTAAAATGTTTGCCCTTTGACACAATGCTAGTTACACGGATCAGGGGGATGGCATACAACAGTATTTCAGCTATTTTTTACTCTAAGGAGAATTTGGAAGATACTTCAAATCTTCCTCTCTTCTGTGTTCCTACCTACAAATCTTCCTCTCTACTTCTTCTCTAAGCTTAGTGTTTGTTTAGTACAGTTTTCATCTTTTTCATATGTATAGTATACTTAAAATGTGATTTATGCTTTAGGCTAAAAGAAGTTATTTTTAAAGAGAGAAATTCCAAGCTGCAGCTGGAAATTATGGTTCACAGACTTCAAAATGAAATTAAAAAATTAACTATTGAATTAATTAAAGCAAGAGATCAACAAGATGATCACATTAGACACCTGAGAACCCTGGAAAAAGCGCTGGAGAAAATGGAGAGGCAGAAAGGGCAGCAGCAAGCCGCACAGGTACGCTCTGCCACCTGCGCTCCCACGGGTTACACGCTCATGGCGTCTCTCCTGAAACACGCTACATCATCATACGCAGACAGAGATGTTAGGTTGGATGCAAAAATTACACATGCCAGTCATTCAACCTGCGGAGTCATTTCTTGAAGTAAGGCCGCCAGCATTCACAAAGCAGTTATAAGAGTTGGTGGATATACTGCTAGTTGTTAGGCTTGTGTTTTATTAGAGCCAGTTTTTAAATGACTCCTTGGGGGTGTTTGAAGGCTTTTAACTTTTGTGTTTTCTGAATAGAAATTTTTTTAAGGTTCATGGTGCAAATAAGATTTAATGCTAATATGTTCGATGCTTCTGCATATGTGCTGAGTCACTTCAGTTGTGTCCAACTCTTTGTGATCCTGTGGAGTGTAGTCCTCCAGGTTCCACTGTCCATAGGATTCTCCAGGCAAGAATACTGGAGTGGGCTGCCTTGCCCTCTTCTAGGGGATCTTCCTGAGCCGGGGATTGAACCCGCGTCTCCTATGCCTCCTGCATTAGCAGATGGGTTCCTTACCACTAGCACCGCCTGGTAAGCCCTTGATGCTTCTAAGGCTTAACTTTATGTAACCACACCATTATTTAGTTAATTTTGGAAATCAGCTTAGTCACTAGGTCCTGTTACTTAGAAGACACTTTTCTTTGGGTAACTGACATTAAAATAGAAACAGAGGAGATGATCTAAATACTGTAATTGTGTGTATTTTACTCAGATGCGTCTTATCCAAGAGGTGGAACTCAAAGCTGCCGCAGCTGATAGAGAAATAAACTTACTTAGGACTTCTCTTCATCAGGAAAAGGAACAGGTGCAACAACTTCATGAACTGCTTGCATTGAAAGAAAAAGAACACCGGCAAGTGAAATATATATATATCAGGAAAATACGGACATTTAAAAACAAAAAAAGTCACTTGGTTCTCTCTGCCCCACCCCCCAGAACTAGACAGTGATTCAGCAATGGTGAAGTCTGACAGAATTAGCTCATGAAAAATGACGTTTATGTATCCTTTAGAATCAGTCTTATTGTAAGAACTTGTAACTTAGAAACAAATCACTGACTTTGTTAAGGTTGAAGTATGGATTTATAGCAGTGAAGCTCATTTTACATTTCTCTAAGCCCAACCAAAAGTTGATCATTATAATATAGAGAAAACTGTTTTAATTGACTTCCAAGTAACTACTTGTTAAATTATCAGTATACTTTATTCCTTTGAAGCAGGATTCAGCAGACTTTTTCCTGTGGAGGTCCAGATAGAAAATATTTCAGGCTTTTCAGGTCATGCCTAACTGTCTCTTTGTAGCCCAAAAGTAACCACAGACGGTGTGTAAGCAAATGGACTTGCTGTGTTCTAATAAAAGTTTATTTCCCCACAAGAAAGGCACCAGGCCAGATTTGGTCCAAGGGCTGTAGTTCTGCCCAGTAGACTGTGTTTCTATATATTAAAGACTCAAGCAACATGGAAGATGCAGTGAAACAGAGCCTGACTCCTGTGGATACACCCAAAGGCTATTAGAGACCAGACAGTGACTGTGAGCTGTCTCAGTGAAGCTAGGACCTGGCATATCCCTGTCACCACTGGCTGAACAGTCAAAGAAAACTCATGTTCTTTCTGCATCTACCATCCTGTCCCTAGTTTTGGGTTTGAAAGTAAGGAGCTGATCTTTAACAATAGGGAATATAGAATATTTAGTACTTAAAGGCCTTTAAAGTTTTTCTTTCCATGTAAACAGCACCCTGTGTTTTTTATTTGTTTTTCTTTCCAGGAAAGACATTGAAACAAGGGAGTTTTTTAGTGAAGCTGAGTTCCAGGAAGCCTTAGCTAAAGAAATTGCTAAAGAAGAGAGAAAGCATGAGCAAGTTATAAAAGAATATCAAGACAAAATTGATGCATTAAATCAACAGTATATGGATTTAGAAAATGAATTCCGTATTGCTTTAACTGTTGAAGCCAGAAGATTTAAAGATGTAAGAACTGGCATCTAGCTTTTTATTGAAAACAGAATCAGCAAGTTATGATTTGATAAGAGGACTACATTTTAGAATTCTACCTCTATTTGCATGCTGCCTATAGGATCTTAAGCAAATTACTTAGGTTCTTAGAGCCTTATTTCTTCACATAAATAATAGCTAATCTTCAGTGCTGTTGCCAGAGCTAAGTGACATTATAAATGGTCAAGTAAAGAGAGCACTCAAATAGGAATTAGGAAACCTGCATTCTCTATTATTGAGTACTATAGAGCAGGGGTCAGCAAATTAAAGTCTCTGGGCTATTTTTGGCCCATTACCTGTTTCTGTAAAGTTTTATGAGAACAGAGCCATGCTCACTTGTTTACACAGTGTCTGGCTGCTTTTGTGTCAAAATAGCAGGATCCAGACCTGAAAACATAAACACTATGGCCTGGCTGACCTTCGAAGCCAGTTATCTGTGAATTTCATTCTATTGCTAAAACTCAGATACTAAAAATGAAAAAAGTAAGCTGTTTCCCAAATCAGATATTTTCTAAATATTCTGAGAACTGCTATTTATAATGCAATTTTAAAATATAGGTTAAAGATGGTTTTGAAAATGTTGCAACTGAATTAGCAAAGAGCAAGCATGCTCTTGTTTGGGCTCAACGAAAAGAAAATGAGTCTTCCTCTTTAATTAAAGACCTAACCTGTATGGTGAAGGAACAAAAAACAAAACTTGCAGAAGTTTCTAAATTGAAACAGGAAACAGCAGCAAATTTACAGGTAAGACACTGTACCATTATATTTCCTTTTTAACTTTTATGTCATTTTTTCAAGTATATTGTGATAATTTTAGGAAGTATACAGTTGTGAACTAGATAACACTAAATATATTTTTATGTGTGTGAAGACTAATATAATTAGGTGATAAACCATGGCTGCCCAGGTTGAACTACTTACACTAAAATCGTATTTAAGTAAGTGAATTAATTTTAAGAAGTATACTAAGTAAACAGATACTAGTTTTACAGTGATACAGATGGTTGAAGTTTGGAAAATACCAAAGGAATTATTGATATTAATTTTGTGGTAGTGGACATCTTTGCATACTAATATACCTACATTGACATTGACATTGAAGTCGCTCAGTCGTGTCCGACTCTTTGCAACCCCATGGACTATAGCCTACCAGGCTCCTCCATCCATGGAATTTTCCAGGCAAGAGTACTGGAGTGGGTTGCCATTTCCTCCTCCAGGAGATTTTCCCGACCCAGGGATCGAACCCAGGTCTCCAGCATTGTAGGCAGACGCTTTACCGTCTGAGCCACCAGGAAGTCACTAATATACCTAACTATAATACTTTTTAATTACTTTATTTCTGTTGTCTCAGTTTTAAATATTAGTGATATTTTGCTCAAAAGGACTCACTTTATATAAGTGTCCTTTAGACTGTTGATGTAAATCCTTGGTGAGAAATTTTGAGTAATACATGCATAGTTGCTCTTTTAAAATATTAAATAAAATTCAAGAGTTTTTACAGAAATAGCCTCTTAAAATTTGACTTTTTATTTAATGACCTACATTTATTTTTAGTCAATAAAATTAAAACATTTTCTATGTAAAATTTAGGAACATTACTTTGTATTTGCTTAAATAACATTTTTTCTCACTATAAAATACAGAAAGAAAATAAAGAAGTACTTAAATATAATAATTACTTTGCATTCTTTTCAATGTTTTTTGGTGGTATACAGAATCAAATCAACACACTTGAAATTTTAATTGAAGATGACAAGCAGAAGAGTATTCAAATAGAACTTCTCAAGCAGGAAAAAATGCAGCTTATTTCCGAGCTAGCTGCCAAGGAATCGCTAATTTATGGTTTAAGGACAGAAAGAAAAGTATGGGGACATGAGTTGGCACTACAGGGTAAAATTCTCAAATTTTCAAAAAATAGCCCATTCTGCTCATCCTGCAAACCGGTGTATTAGAAAAGGGAGGGTTAATTCTTCCTAGACCTCCCAGGAAAGAAGGTAACGCTTTATACGGAAGGGTAACTAGTCATTGGTCAGTCAGACAGGAATGAAATTATACTAAGGAATTGAGGAGTTTATTACACCCATTTTATAGTTATAGCTCTGATATTTTGCTGTCTCTGGTTTTCTTCCCAGTGTAATTTGGTTACGTTTCTGAACAGGTATACCTTTATGATGCTACAGCTGAATAAGTTATTGAAAATAGTTCTTTCTTATCTAGTGATTTTAAATTGTTTGTACATATGCAGCATTCATTTTTTTGCTAACAAGATAAATGTTGCTAACATGTGGAGAAATGTGAAATCAGTTATGAATAAAAACCATTTTCGGTTCAGGTAAACTTACCCTTAAGTCTCATTCCCTTTCCAGTCACCATAAAGCAAGAGATACACAATTTTAAGATATACACTTAAGTTTTAAGGCATTCATGGAGACTTTACAAATTATGAATAGTACATGTTGGCCTAAATGGAACATTGCTTATTTGACCATTCCATGTAGGAATCTGTAATATAATTACAAATTAATTTTGTTTGTATGGACAGCATAACATGACCCATTAAATATTTTGTGACTGAGTTACTTGTTCACGAAAGTAGCTGCTTGCATGGTTACTGTGGTTTTAGGTTCTCAAACACCCACAGTTTTTAAAAGGTCCGTTTCTTCTCTTTCCACTTTATATTATGCTGTTACATATTTTGTTTCTTTTATTCATTATATCATACACTGTAAAATTAGATTCTCATCAAAAACAAATCTCTAAGGTCTTCTTAAGGTTTTTACTGTGATGTTTGTTTCTTAGGATCTTCTCTAGTCCAAAATCATGGGAGAGTAGAGGCTCAGCTTGAAAGTCTGTGTCGGGAGAATGAATGTCTGCGAAAAGCAAGTGAGCGCGACAGCGACACAATAAGAATCAAATGTAAAATCATAGACGACCAAGCGGAAACCATTGGGAAATTAAAAGAAGTAAGTTTGACGTTTTATTTTAGGAAAAGCTCATAAGGAAAGTGTGAAAATGTGTGGATCAAAGTACCTAATAAATATTTGTCTCAGTGAATCCTAACTGTTGTGGAATTTAAGACATACTATTGTGTTTTTTTAATAATGTTTGCCACTTTGCTTTTAAAAGTTATGTATAACATTTATTAACTTGAAATTACTTTTACCTCAGATTTTTATGGAGGGTGTTATTGTGGCCCTCGGGAAGATCCCCTGGAGAAGGAAATGGCAATCCACTCCAGTATTCTTGCCTGGAGAATCCCATGGACGGAGAAGCCTAGTAGGTTACAGTCCACGGGGTCGCAAAGAGTCGGACACGACTGAGCGACTTCACCTTCACCTTCACCTTCACCTTCAAAGTAATTAAAACTAGCGTCCATAATGGGTGGTTGTTGCTCTTCAGTTGCTGAGTCATGTCCAGCTCTTTGTGACCCCGTGAACTGCTGCACACCAGGCTTCCCTGGGCTTGGCGGTGGTTGGAGTTCTGCACACTCAGCAAGGACCAGCAGTGGGACGTGCAGGGCGCCAGACGTGTTGTCTTGCCACATGGGGTGGTGGCAGGGCCTGTCCCTGCTAGTCAGGGCCTGAGAAAGCATGGTCCACTGGAGGAGGACATGGCAAACCACCTCAGTGATCTTGCCTTCAGTTCAGGTCAGGTCAGTCGCTCAGTCGTGTCTGACTCTTTGCAGCCCCATGAATTGCAGCACGCCAGGCCTTCCTGTCCATCACCAATTCCCAGAGTTCACTCAAACTCACATCAATGGAGTTGGTGATGCCATCCAGCCATCTCATCCTCTGTCATCCCCTTCTCCTCCTGCCCCCAATCCCTGCCAGCATCAGAGTCTTTTCCAATGAGTCAACTCTTCGCATGAGGTGGCCAAAGTACTGGAGCTTAGGCTTCAGCATCATTCCTTCCAAAGAACACCCAGGGCTGATCTCCTTCAGAATGGACTGGTTGGATATTCTTGCAGTCCAAGGGACTCTCAAGAGTCTTCTCCAACATCACAGTTCAAAAGCATCAGTTCTTGCCTTCAGAGCCCCATAAAGGGTTAGGAATCAAAAAAAGGTAGCATTTTTATTTAAACTTTGTGCTGTTTAGTATCTTCTAGTATTGCTAAGTCAGTTCTCAGAATTCTCTGTGACAAAACCTTGTTCTTGTTCAGTCGCCCAGTCATGTCCCACTCTTTGCAACTCCATGGACTTCAGCATGCCATGAATAGAATGCAAAAGATGATCAGTGCTTATTTCCAAGAGACACTGATTTTACCCTCTTCTTTAATATGGCCTGTCTTAGAGAAAACGAACAGGATCTCTTCTTTCAAAGTATATTACATGAAAATTCCCAGAGAAATATTCTGAAAGTTACCATGAACTCCAAAATTTGAATCAAATTTGAACTCCAAAATTTTCTTCTGAAGATTATCTTCAAGGTGTTAAAAAAAATAGCCCAAGTAAAGAGATTTTAAGAAACTTCTAAATGGGATTATCACCCACAAAGTTAGGAACTCATTCTCTCTCTCTTTCATTTTTTTAAGGAACTCATTCTTTAATTATAACTACCTAAGATTTGATTTTTTAACCCCCTTAGTCATTTTTAAGAAACAGGACTTCATCAGGTACAGAAAATAAAGAAACATTAACACCATCTTGTTATATCCATGATTAGATTTAGACTATGAATGCTTGAACTGTGATTTTTGGTTTAAAAAAGTTTTCAGGTTTTCAACTCATCATTTTTCTTTCTTTTCACAATTTAGTACATTTACTTTAAAGACCATTGTATTAACCTCAAAGATAACGAGCATTAATGGTGCATCCCAGCTCATTACAGAACATACAGAGATAACTAGGTATAATTTCTTATAGGAATAAATTCACCATGTGCTCAGTTGCTCAGTTGTGTCTGACTTTTTGCAACCCCATGCACTGTAGCCCACCAGGCTCCTCTGTGGGATTCTCCAGGCAAGAATACTGGAGCGGGTTGCCATTTCCTCTTCCAGGGATCTTCCCAACCCAGGAATCAAACCTGTGTCTCCTGCATTGGCAGGAGGATTCTTTACCACTGAGCCACCAGGGAAGCCCAAATATTTCACCATAGCTAACAACTTAAAGGGATAAGGACCTAATCTGCAGAATTTGCAGTTCAATATTTTCAATTAAGTAGATTCTAAAACAGGACTTTCGAGGTTTGGTTTCCTCATATGTATAATTTTGGTACTTTTAAGTATGGGTCACAAGATTCTCTGACGGTTTGGTTCAGTCGCTCACTCGTGTCCAACTCCTTGGAACCCCATGAATCGCAGCACGCCAGGCCTCCCTGTCCATCACCATCTCCTGGAGTTCACTCAGACTCATGTGTATCGAGTCCGTGATGCCATCCAGCCATCTCATCCTCGGTCGTCCCCTTCACCTCCTGCCCTCAATCCCTCCCAGCATCAGAGTCTTTTCCAATGAGTCAACTCTTCACATGAGGTATCCAAAGTACTGGAGCTTCAGCTTCAGCATCATTCCTTCCAAAGAAATCCCAGGGTTGATCTTCAGAATGGACTCGTTGGATCTCCTTGCAGTCCAAGGGACCCTCAAGAGTCTTCTCCAACATCACAGTTCACACGCATCAATTCTTTGGCGCTCAGCCTTCTTCACAGTCCAACTCTCACATCCATACATTACCACAGGAAAAACCATAGCCTTGACTATACGGACCTTAGTCGGCAAAGTAATGTCTCTGCTTTTGAATATACTATCTAGGTTGGTCATAACTTTTCTTCCAAGGAGTAAGTGTCTTTTAATTTCATGGCTGCAGTCACCATCTGCAGTGATTTTGGAGCCCCAAAAAATAAAGTCTGACACTGTTTCTACTGTTTCCCCATCTATTTCCCATGAAGTGATGGGACTGGATGCCATGATCTTCGTTTTCTGAATGTTGAGCTTTAAGCCAACTTTTTCACTCTCCTCTTTCATTTTCATCAAGAGGCTTTTTAGCTCCTCTTCACTTTCTGCCATAAGGGTGGTATCATCTGCATATCTGAGGTTATTGATATTTCTCCCAGCAGTCTTGATTCCAGCTTGTGTTTCTTCCAGTCCAGCGTTTCTCATGATGTACTCTGCATAGAAGTTAAATAAGCAGGGTGACAATATACAGCCTTGACGTACTCCTTTTCCTGTTTGGAAGCAGTCTGTTCTTCCATGTCCAGTTCTAACTGTTGCTTCTTGACCTGCATACAGATTTCTCAAGAGGCAGGTCAGGTGGTCTGGTATTCCCATCTCTCTCAGAATTTTCCACAGTTTATTGTAATCCACACAGTCAAAGGCTTTGGCATAGTCAATAAAGCAGAAATAGATGTTTTTCTGGAATTCTCTTGCTTTTTCCATGATCCAGCAGATGTTGGCAATTTGATCTCTGGTTCCTCTGCCTTTTCTAAAACCAGCTTGAACATCAGGAAGTTCACGGTTCACGTATTGTTGAAGCCTGGCTTGGAGAATTTTGAGCATTACTTTACTAGCATGTGAGATGAGTGCAATTGTGCGGTAGTTTGAGCATTCTTTGGCATTGCCTTTCTTTGGAATTGGAATGAAAACGGACTTTTTCCAGTCCTGTGGCCACTGCTGAGTTTTCCAAATTTGCTGGCAT